>NW_015520582.1:0-370 GCF_001515645.1 Sinocyclocheilus grahami | reverse complement strand
TATATATAATTTTAGAATAAATATTACTCCGTTGTTAACGATCTGTGAAAATTTTAGAGCTATAATAGTTCATGCATATTTCACATATAAATCTCTTGGTCCTTTTGCTAAATTGTACACCGTCATAGAGGGGGGAAAAATCCTTTTGTGAGGGGTTGAAAAAAAGCGGGGTTGAATTATTTTTTAGATTAAAAGATTATTTTTGAAGCAAATATTTGTTAATATATTAACAAAAAATGTTGTAAAGCTGTCTAAAATGTGGAAAGGCCAAAGAGGAAAGTTCATAATTGGTTCTTTAAATATGAGTCTGGTTTTACCTGTAAATACATGTGGAATAGTTATTTTTATAATGACAGTTTTCAAATGGAAG
>NW_015520581.1:1990-2556 GCF_001515645.1 Sinocyclocheilus grahami | reverse complement strand
GGTCAAACTATGTGCAGTGTGAGGACCAAACCAAATCTCCAGGTTGAAAAACGTATAAGCACCTCAATACAAACAGTTCTGCGGAGATAACTACTTGCACGTTTCAGACACGGGTCCAGAGTGGAAACCTGGTAGCTTACTGGAAAAGTAGTCACAGATAAGGACACTACAGCATGGTACGTTTACACAATGTTCTGTTGCCATCCTGAGAGTAAAATACAAAGGTAAAATACACAGAATAGCTATGATGATACCTTAACTTTGACAAATTTACTAAATGTAATCAAGAACTTCTGTCTCCTTTTTTTGTTGTGAAAGGCTGAGAATGTTGATGCTAATGCTAGCATGTGCTCCCAGACAGTTATACACACTAACTGTTGAAGTAACTTAAATGTATACGTGTGTGAAAATATCAGACCAACATCTTTTTTAATACAAAATATATTTATACATTTAAAACATGAAGAAATAAAAACATTTTATTTACACATTAAACACAACCAAAACATTTAAATGAACAGATAATAAATGTAAACAAACTGATCAACTACTATGAAATAAATTAC
>NW_015520581.1:0-579 GCF_001515645.1 Sinocyclocheilus grahami | reverse complement strand
CAATTTCAGAATAAGAGTTCAATCCTTCTGCTGTTCAATCCTCCCTCTGCTGACATTTGCTACAATACGTAATGTACATAGGATTTTAATATTATATATAATATATTTTGTTTTGTTTGAACCAGTTACTATTGCCTCATTGCTATTATATATGTACTTTAAGCCATTTTAAAGGTTGTTCACTTAGGTTTGTTTAAAAAAAAAATCGAATTACTTGATTAATCAAAATTAATCAATCAATTACTCGATCAACAAAATAATCGTTAGTGACAGCCCTAAAGTCCAATATTGTCCATCCCTAGTTCTAGAGAAACAGCATTATATGTGTACCTTTATGGATGTATATGTTGAGGAGTTTAGTTTGCCTTAAGGTGTGTGAGCTCCACCTCATCTCCAAAGTAGAGCTCACTCAAGGCCTCGTCGCGCCAAAGTCAAACCTCCAGGACCTTCTGGCCACATCTAAAGCGCAGGTCCAAGATGGGGACACGGCCATCCTGGACCATTGTCATTCTCACCGGTTGTATCTGCAGAATAATGTTAATAAAAATAACAATTGGTCCCTCTGTAAATTCTCTTTGC
>NW_015520580.1:2304-2556 GCF_001515645.1 Sinocyclocheilus grahami | reverse complement strand
GGTTATGGAGTGGTCTGAAATCAGTTACGCTAACATTTGACAACTAGAAAGTGTACACACGTCTTTGTCTTCTTAATTATGAAGTACAACTATTGGTTTTTAGCCTAACAAAGACATTTTTAGACATTTTAGTTGAAAAGTATGCATTTGCCAAGTTTCATTAAAATGACACTTTGTTTGACATTTGTAAAGAAATAACATTCATACATTGTCTTAAGTGTCTAAATAGCTTTTTTTTGGGGGGGGGGGGGG
>NW_015520580.1:0-433 GCF_001515645.1 Sinocyclocheilus grahami | reverse complement strand
TAATACTGTAGTAATGAATATAATTTTTTATACGTATATATCTATACTTTTACATGGAATATTTAGATTTTTATATTTTAAATGTATTTTTAGTTTCTTAATAATAATAATTTAAAAAATCATCATCATCATTTTTTACTAATTAAATGTACATTTATACAATCCATACCATTCATTAATTAATGTCATCGTGTTTGTTAGTCATATCAATTTAATTTATTGTACAGTGTTCAGAATTCTCAAACATTGAATACTACCAAACGAGACAGCTCTTGTCATAAAACAAGAAAAATGGTGCGTAAATCTAGAAATCATCTTTGAGTGCAGTGGTCATAACCACCAGAAAACTCATCGCTAGATTGATCAAAATCTACCTGAACGTTGTGGCACATTTGGTTGTTCTTCACTTTTCCTCGTCCAGCCAAACTTATCT
>NW_015520579.1:1667-2556 GCF_001515645.1 Sinocyclocheilus grahami | reverse complement strand
TCTGGTCTGTATCTCCTCCCTCACCCCTCCCATCTCTGTGAGGGTCCGAAGCACTCAGACCCTCAGTTTCATAATGGACAAGGCAAGGGTCTGTGAGATTTTGTTTATGATTCAACTTAAACTAAATGCACTTTTTATTTTAATTTTTTAAATCACTCATCCATGTTTGGACATCACTGCATAAAGATCTACCTCTTAGTGCTCTGAAAGACGTAAGGCTTTTTTCATATTTATTGTTACCTAAAACTAGTAAATGTTTCGCTGTGTTTTAGAGCCATGTTTATTTTTATATTGTGTTATATATAGTCACATATTCTATTTATTACCATCTTCTTAAATTAGAGATAAGTTCTTTTATACATCTGCTTGAATGGTGTGTGTGTGTTTAATTATATTTTTAAAACATAACTATTTGTCAGGACAAAACACAGATTTTTTTTTTAAAGAATCTAAAGTGTTTGAAGCCGAATAAATCTAATATAAATTATAATTTAGGTTGAAATTTAAACAAGAACCACACTATTCTACCAAAAGTTTATTTAAAATGTAAAGTAACATTATGCTTTGAAATCATTATTAACGCGGACATTCACAGAGGTTTTCTACACTCTCTCTCACCCTGCCTGTGTGTGTGTGTGCTGTTCCACTCCCCCCCGACTGCCTCCCATTTTCACTCTGTGAGCTAGACATGTAACAAAACTCTGCACTCGGAGATTTTATAATTCAGCTTCAACTATTTGCAAACCTTTTATTCGACGCACCACTGCCATTGTGTAAAGATGTAATTTCTCAACCTCCCTGAAAAATGTAAGTAATTTTTAAAAGATTTTAATTCTTTATTTTCATTTCATTATATGCCAGAATGTG
Source organism: Sinocyclocheilus grahami (assembly GCF_001515645.1). NCBI lineage: Eukaryota > Metazoa > Chordata > Actinopteri > Cypriniformes > Cyprinidae > Sinocyclocheilus > Sinocyclocheilus grahami. The sequence continues at coordinate 1,689 of NW_015520579.1, read as the reverse complement.
TGTGTGTGTGTGTGTGTGTGTG
>NW_015520579.1:0-367 GCF_001515645.1 Sinocyclocheilus grahami | reverse complement strand
AAAAAAAAAACATACACAAAAATATGAACTATTTACAAAAATTCCACATTTTATTTTAAGTGTTAACATCTCATCAAACTGAAATTACACATGCAACATGATTTTTAATCTATATAAAAGGAGGAGCAAAGCCCTCATTCCACTAAGTTGCAGGAAAATTCACATTTGTTCTATTTTATTGCTTTGATAGAGGGGTGAGTTAGTTTTGAACCCCCTCAGGACCCCTTTTACCCCAAACCTTTACATGGATAAAACTCCAAATCTATGATGAAAAACAAAAAATATAACACCCAACAGACTAGTCACGTAAAATCATAAGGTGTTGTTGTGGATTTTTCTTGGGTGCGGCCAATGAAGTTGAGAAGCA
>NW_015520578.1:845-2557 GCF_001515645.1 Sinocyclocheilus grahami | reverse complement strand
ATCCAATTCCCTTTCCTTTTTCTATTTTCTCTCCTTTTAGTTTCATGTCCTTTTACTTCAATTTTCTCTCTTTTTATTTCCTTTCCTTTTCCCTTTTCTTGTCCTTTCTCTTCTTCATTTTCTTTTGCTTCCCCTTCCTTTGTCCCTTTACTTTCTTTTCCTTTTCCCTTTTATTTTTTTATTCCTTTTCCCTTTCATTTCCTTTTACTTGTCCTTCCGTTTTTTCTTTCAATTCCTCCTTTTTCTTTTAAACTTTTATTGCCTTTTTCCTTTTATGATCTTTTTCTTCGTGCTTCCTTATTCTTATCCTTTCCTGTCCTTTTATTTCTACTCTGTTTTTCTCTTACCTTTCCTTTCATATTACCACAGAATCAATAAAATCTAAATCTTTGAGCACCAGTTATGTAATGGAGCAAAATAAATCTGCCTTATCATGTTTTTCAGTTGTTTAGTTCTTTCTCTCAATGTTTAGCATGGCTTGGTGCCATTTTCGGCCTCTGCTGATCCTCATCGATGGGAAATTGCAGCCCTCAGTGTCTCAGACAGTGATGAGGACGATTTGATAGAGCTCCCTTCATCACCCAAACAGGATATCAAAAAGTTAGTTGGCTGACCTAAAATGAGTTGATCGGTTATTGTGATATTATCTAGAAGAGCTCTTCTCACCATCTCTTTGCAGACTGGTTGTGTACCCACCTCCTCCAGCCAAAGGGGGAATAACCATCACAGAGGATGACCTCAACTGTCTTGAGGAAGGAGAATTCCTAAACGATGTGATAATAGACTTCTATCTAAGGTTAAAGTGATTGAGATTGTAGAAGTTGCTATCTGCTTCAGTCCATTGGCACCGTAATGACATACATCTTGTTTTTTGGCCAGGTATTTGGTCTGTGAGCAGCAGGAAAAGGAGGATGCCTCCAAGTGCCATGTGTTCAGCTCTTTCTTCTTCAAGCGCCTCACTCAGAAAGATCATAGAAGGCTTCCAGGAACTACAGATTTATCGTATGTATAGAATATGGTCTTGTAAAAAAGTACATAAACATAATGGGTATTAACACTGCACTGTATTGCAGCATTCAAGAGCGCCGGCACAGTCGGGTAAAAACGTGGACCAGGAGTGTCAACCTTTTTGAGAAGGAATTCATATTTGTCCCGATTAATCAAATGTGAGTCTCTCAACAAAGCTGCATGTCCTGCACGTTTGGTGATCATTTAAAAACATTCTTGCAGACTTTCAGGTTGTGTTGGTTAGGTAAAATAAAGAGCATGTCTTAATAAGAGCCCCTCCTGTGCAATGTCTCCTCAGGGCTCACTGGTACCTGGCTGTCATCTGTTTTCCTGCCAAGATTTCACAGACCAGTGGTTTGGATCTTCAACTCAATGGGCGAAGGAATTCAGTGGAGTATCTTTGCGATCAATCTCCACCCAATCCCATGTCTCTCTTCTACTTTCCAGAATCCTCAAAGCAGCTCTCCAGATGGAGTCAATCCATAGGTAATTTAGAAAACCGATGTGGTGCCAGAGCAAAATGGTGGTGTACATAAAGGACAAAATCTGTTAGATTATTGTGCTTCTGCTCTTTTTGAGTGAGAGAACATGCAAATCCAAAGTGCTCCATGATACAGCACTAAATAGTAAAATATTTACTATTTCTGATAAAGTTCAATGCATATTCGGTTCTTTTTGGTCACTGATTTTTGTAATGGATTACA
>NW_015520578.1:0-223 GCF_001515645.1 Sinocyclocheilus grahami | reverse complement strand
TTATCATACTAAATACATTTGAAAGTTCTGTTACATGGTCGTCACCGGTCTATTAAAACGCACAACATATTAAAGCGTTTTTTGGTGTTTCCATATTTTCTACAAAAGACGTCATTGGCAGGCGACACTATGACACTATGGACACGCTCCGTCATGCAATTTTCAATTTTTCCTTTTTTCTGTGGAGTGTTACAAGCTCTTGGTGCATAAAGAAGATCTGTAA
>NW_015520577.1:1889-2557 GCF_001515645.1 Sinocyclocheilus grahami | reverse complement strand
TTTTTTTTTTTTTACTTTTGTATTTTTATTGCTCTTCGGGAATTTTAGGATTAGTGGAAACACTTTCTCTTGAGTTGTATAAGTCCTGTAATAAACTCCACACAGTGCATTTTGCATTTTGTGCACCTGTTTGACTATCATTTTGACAATAACTCTCCAGAAAAGTCTCATGAAGCCATTGTCTGGTGTTTTGTTGAATGTTTATTGATTTGCATCTAAATCAGGTGTTGTAATGAGCTGGTTTATGATAGTCCTCAGCATCTTGCTGTACATGTAAACACTCTTTAACTATCGACAACATGCATTTATGCCGAACTCAAGTCACCTGAAAACAAAACCTTTGATTTAACCTTTGACTTTTTGCTGCATAACAATTATACTAAGCAAACATAGTCATTTTACTAATACTATCCAGGTAATGGTGCTTCATTGAAGCACTGGCCCTGCATTGATCATGCAAATCATTTCTTTGTCCGTGCACTAAAATTCTCCCTCCTGATCCTCAGAGAAAGACATAAATCATCCAGGCCGTAAGCACAGTAAGATGAATACGGTAATATAACAGCTCGAAGCACAAGCAGCTTCTAACATTTGTTGAGGCAGACAGTTTTTGCATTAATGACCTGGACTGAGCTCTATTCTGGTCTCAGCGTCAGACGGCTCACCCA
>NW_015520577.1:0-396 GCF_001515645.1 Sinocyclocheilus grahami | reverse complement strand
GTGTGATGAAATGTGTGTCTGTAGCTGGATGCTGTGAGGCTGTTTGTCTGATTTGTGAGATGAGGATGTGGTTTTATGTAAACATAAACTCGATGTGATCTCATAAACGGGAGAAATGTCGCCTGTGTCTCCCATTATGCAGCTAAATGACGAGAGCAGTCATTGAGAAATGACACGGAGAAATGGAGTTCACTTCCATTCACTCTCTTATTTATTGCTGTCCTTCCGCCGATTTTACACAAGGCCTGAACTTCATTTTCAGGTATTTTCACATATCAACATTTATTAAGTCATGACTAACTCGCTCACATAAAATTTTAAGGCTTTATGGCGCACCAAACATATGCTAAAATCAAAATTTTTTGATTGTTGCACCATGTTAAATTATGCTAAAAC
>NW_015520576.1:2145-2557 GCF_001515645.1 Sinocyclocheilus grahami | reverse complement strand
ATCATCTGCATGTCGTCATTATCGGCGGTTTTATGTTGTTGAACCAGCGTGGTTTGAACGTTGGATGTGCAGCAAAGTTAGTATGCTTTCGCAAAACAGTCGTGACTAACTAGTTAATTTCTCAGACAATGCATCATACTATGGTACGTAAGCAACTACATCATTGTACGAGAAACGTGCCTCTGGTTGATGCATTGCAAACATTAACATGATTTTGTATAACCTTTTCTGTGTACAGTTTTTACAACTTTATTGCCATGGAAAGGTATTGATAAAAAAACATAAAATATCAGTAAAATTATGAGAACAAAAGTCAGTTCCAATAATACACGTTTTACCAGAATCCTTAAAACCTTAAAAAATTGAATAGCCTCACTAGAACTTAGATTTTTGCTGTTTTTAAGGAAAACAA
>NW_015520576.1:0-1218 GCF_001515645.1 Sinocyclocheilus grahami | reverse complement strand
ATAGAGACCACCTTTTACTATCCAATCCTTCCTAATGGATCATTTTAAAAATTTTAATATCCCATTTCACTGCGAATACATTGAGAAAAACATTAGACTACAAAAGTAAAATGGTACTGAACATTTCATGTAGTAACATTTGCATTTCTCAAGGATGCATAACATCAGTTTTAATACATTATGCATTATACCTGTTGATTATATCTTAACTTATTTATATTTCTTGTTAATTACACTTTTTAATATAATATAATATATATATAATATATATTTTTTGTTTGTTGATTCATTGTTCTTTTTTTTTGATTGATTGTTGTTCATTTTTTGTTGATTTGATTTGAAGAACTTTCTGGAAGGACAGATAGAGTCGTAACGAAAACTAAACATTCATCAGGCTCCAAACAGAGTTCCTTTGATGGCATCTGGTGCCAAATGTCTATCCAGATGTCCATTAATGTGTGCTCTGCTCCACTGCGATGGCTGAGAACTAAGTGCTTTACTGTTGCAGAAATGCTACTGTTGACTCAGTAGCGATGTGATTTACACACGCTGAATATGGAGCTAAAAAAGCTAGTTTTTTTTTTTTGCTAGCAGCAGCATCTTGAGAACCTGTCAAAACCTTCGGAGCAGCAGGTGAGCTGTGCCTGAAATGATGTACAGTCACAGAGGAAATCTCATTGCATTGTTAGAAAATGTGGTGACTGAAAGCTCTTTGCAAGACTTGCAGACTTCTTTGCTCCGATGCTGTCTGCTTTCAACTCGTAATAGCGTGGTAATGCACTGGCTGGAAGCTCAAAGGCGAATGATTCGCTTGCCTTGAGAGCAGCTGCCACAGAAATTGGGTGACTGTAAGGGGGGCATGTAGCTCAGGGCCAGGAAAACAAGAACTAAAGTGCTTCCAATAGGGAAACTGATCTTCTGTTAGCTCGTGAGACTGTAATTTTGGACACAAAAATGACCAGTCATTGTTTAGTAGATATAGAATTGATATAATATTTTAATTACTTATTTATAGAGTGCTGCAGGAATTATTTATTTTTGTAGGCTGAAAAAAAAGAAAGAAAGCATTTTAGCACTTCTGGTTGTCTGGTTCGTCGTGAAGTCAATGGGTTTTTTGAAAGGGGTTTTTGGGTCTGTAGTAAAACACAATCTCAAGATATTTTTGCGTTATATTCTACCACATAAAATCCATCAGTAATACCCCCTTGTGATTTTTTT
>NW_015520575.1:19649-20368 GCF_001515645.1 Sinocyclocheilus grahami | reverse complement strand
ACACACCTGTCCATGACAAGAGGACAAAGCTTCTGCTTCTTCTGACTAACCCTCATCCAAACCCACTTCACTGCTTCTGCCGGCCATGAAAGCTCTTAACTCAACCGCTTACATGCCCTCCCAGAAGCCTGCGAGAAACAGGTGCACAAGCCTTCCAACCACCAAGTGACTTCCTGACCATTCATGGTGGTTAGGGATTGGAGGCTAGTGGGCAAAAAGACCAGCGTCATAGATTTCAGATACAATCCATGTGAGTGCTGGAAATATCAGTTCATTAATCCTATTAGTAGCCAGACCGAGTCTGCAGCCTCAGCACTTTTTACAGGGTGGAAATCAGCAGAATAGATCTGAATTTGAAACCAATACTAATTCATCACACTATCATACTCTGTGACATGGCCTCAGTCGTGGCACCACCTTACACCATTCAAGAGCAAGGTGGAGACTGGATTGAATTGGCTGGCGTCTGTAGGGATTAAGGTTATCCAGAGAGGTTAAATTTAGGATTAACTGTAGATTTGTTCCATTATTAGATTAGGTGACACAGAATGCCAACAACAAGCTGGCGATAGAGAATGACAGCAATACTAAGAGAAAACCACTATTTTTCTGAAGGGTTACAAGACCATTGCTATGCAGTTTCTAAGACTGTAGATATGGCTTGGGTCAGAGCGTTTTTGTGCATTTTATTATCTACGTGTCAAGACTGAATAGCAACT
>NW_015520575.1:17810-18300 GCF_001515645.1 Sinocyclocheilus grahami | reverse complement strand
CAGTCAAGTTCTTCCACACCAAACTCATCCAACCATGTCTTCATGGACCTTGCTTTGTGCACTGGGCTACAGTCGTGCTGGAATAGAAAAGCGTCTTCCCCAAACTGTTCCCTCAAAGTTGGAAGCATACAGTAGCATTGTCCAAAATGTCTTGATATGCTGAAGCAGTAAGATTTCCCTTCAAATGGAAGTAGAGGGTTGAGCCCAACCCCTGAAATACAGCTCCTTATCATCATCCCTCCTCAACCAATCTTTACAGTTAGCACAATACAGCCAGGCAAGAGAACAGAGAAGTGTGACGAATCACACAACAGGTTTCTACTGCTACAGAGTCCAGTGGTGAGTTGCTTTACATTAGGACTGCACGATTAATCAAATGCGATTGTCATGCGTATCTTTTAGTGAAGCACAGTTCTGTGATCAGTAGTAAATCTCGGCCGGAAACTAACAATAGGCGCGTTTCCATTACCCTTCAAATTGCGCAAATTGA
>NW_015520575.1:0-349 GCF_001515645.1 Sinocyclocheilus grahami | reverse complement strand
GAACAAACCCAGGCCCAAAACAAAAGCCCAAACCCTGAACAAAACTAAAAACAAATCCCAGGAAAAAGCAAAACCCAGAACACAACACAAAACAAAACCTAAAACAAATCAATGCCCAGAACAAAACCCCGAACAAAAACCAAACAAAACTTAAAAAGAAACCAAACTAAAAATCCCATTCATACATTGCATACAGAACACTTTACAACGAACCACTAAATTCAAACATTCATCTCAGAAGCCAGCAGCACATTCTGCAGAGCTTCATTCCCCATGTGGCTAGTGTAGAGTGCCTGCGTGACAGCTGCCATCTGCAGTCTGTCATCCTTCCTCTCCTGCCTAAACACAC
>NW_015520574.1:1562-2558 GCF_001515645.1 Sinocyclocheilus grahami | reverse complement strand
GGAGTCAGTGTATTAATATAACACTATAGTTCAAAAACCACAAGGAGCCTTCCACTAATTAAAAAAAAAGAAAAAACCTTATCAAAACAGACTATTGCTACAGGCAATTATTAAATAAATTGGCTGGAAATGATTTCAAAGAGCCCATTTATTTTCCATTCAGTTAATATGCAGAGCAGTGTCATCACAAGTTTTCAAAAACTGATGCTTTGCAAAGGTTGTAAACATCTGCTGTCATGACAACACTTCAGTGAGAAAATCTCAAATGCTCATTAATTATGCCATTTATGTACTTAAATACAACTATTTTTCCTGTCCTCTACTTTAATTGGACAAGTTCCTTTCAGAAGCGCTAATAATTATTACTTTTCACTGTTTTTCTGTTCACAGCTTTCAGACAGTCTGTGTTGCTCAGCGACATGCATGCTTTAGCATTTTCAGAACACATGATGTTAAACTAACAAAGTTAAAAGCATCACGCTGATCAAATAACACACAGATGTCTTTAAACAAACGACCTTCATGCTGTTCATAATTAGATAAGCAAACTGTGAACTTCAGCCTTCTGTCAAGATTGCAAGGTTTCATACTGCGGTAATAACTCTTAAAAGAGCACTCAGAGCCAGTTTGATGAATGCAAGGGTTAGAAATGCTATTCCAGTCTCACATGATGCATCTGCATGCTCTTATCAATGGTGAAATTATTTACACATTGTATGCCTGTTAACATTGATTTTAAAATTATGGCTCTATAATGAATTTTTAATTTTGTGTTTGAGCTGTAGAAGAAACTGCTGTTAAATAACAGAACCAGAGGACGGTTGTACAAGCTCTGCGTAAGTGCATGACCACTTAATCGTGTCAGGTTTGTATATATATATATATATATATATTCAATCTCTCTATATATAATAAATAAGGATAATTCCTTAATGTTAATACAGTACATTATGCCTTATTTTTACATATTTTTTCTTTTCTTTTTACAGTGTATGT
>NW_015520574.1:0-296 GCF_001515645.1 Sinocyclocheilus grahami | reverse complement strand
TCTGATCACAGTGCGGTCCATCTTCGTCCTTTTTACCAGAGGCTATACTTGAAAGGGAGAAGCCTGAGGAAATGTCTGTTAAAGTATGAGACAATGACAGTATAATGGCTTTGCAGGGGTGTTTTGAATGTACCCAGTGGGAGGTCTTTAGTAGAGTTGACATTAATGAACAGGTTGAAACAGTTACTGATTATATAAATTTCTGTATGGATACTGTCATTTCTACTAAGACTTTTAAGGTCTACCTAATGACAAACCCTGGGTGTCTAAAGAATTAAGTCAAGTCAAGTCAAGTC
>NW_015520573.1:1747-2558 GCF_001515645.1 Sinocyclocheilus grahami | reverse complement strand
TAGCGATATGCATATTGCGATATGTACATTTGCGATTTTTCGATAATTTCGATATATTGCACAGCCCTAAGAAACACATGTATAATTTGAAAAACGCAAGCATTGGATTTTGACATCAAATCATAAGTCTTTCAGAGCTGTTTGAAGAAGAGAACGATTAGATGAAGAGGAACAACCGTCGAACGACAGTTCTTTAAAAATGGTATGAAACAGCATTCACAACTTGTTTAACTTACATAATGTGATGAATTTTCAGTGGGGGGAACGGAAGTTCAGAAGAAAAACAGAAGTTCATTTTTATCTGGGATCTTTATCTTGATTTTAAGGGATCTGACTGAATAATTTACCAGGATATTATTGGTTAATATTATTCTTCCCCTCCCACACTGTCTTGCTTTCATAAACAGAAATGAAAAATCTTTTTTATGAAAGATTACTAAGCATTTTAACAACGCTTTAACAAGTTTTTTGAGCTGGTTCTTTTTAATGAATCAGCCAAACTGATTCCCAAATCAGTCTGAATCAAACTCATAGTTTTGCAGTATAAAAACAGTCCGAATGATTACAAAAATCATTGCAATCAAAGTGGAAAACCTGTTGAACAAGAGTAAGTAGGTGTAACAGCCTTCAAAAACATTATGAAATAGCTTTAACTTACATAATACAGTGCATTTTCAGTGAAAAACATAATGTAGGACAGGACTTGGTTTTATCCACTGGGATCTGAATGAATTATATGATATTATTGGTTAATACTATTGTTCCCTGCCCACATATACCTGAATACATCAGCAGAAAAGAGAAAATAAAT
>NW_015520573.1:0-450 GCF_001515645.1 Sinocyclocheilus grahami | reverse complement strand
GAAAAAAAACCAAGTGGGACGGAGACTGACAAAGTGATTAGCCAGATGTGGACAGATCACAGATCTTCAAGGTTAAGAACATTTGCTCCACATGTGTGCTTGCTTTTCTTGAGCCTTGCTTACATGGTCTCTGTGGGTAACTGGGGGGGGGGCGGCGGCACCATGACAACAGATGCATTCTGTCACCCTTTAAATTGGATAATGCTAAGTGTCTCCACTCAATTACCAACCTTCTCAAGTATCTGGGTTCTCTGCATGTGCGCACATGTGTAAAAACAGCACGGGTTATGCTATGGCAACAGCATTAGGCTCAAAAAACCTCAGGGGAACCTCATCATGGACTGAAACGCTCTACATGGGCGGCAACAAAACAGCGCTACTTACAAAAACTGCTAGAGAGACGCAGCCCACATTTGATTTCAATGGAGTTTGATGTTAGCATCTTGCTAT
>NW_015520572.1:2101-2558 GCF_001515645.1 Sinocyclocheilus grahami | reverse complement strand
TAATTCACACCCTGATGCGAGTGACTCAAAAGCAGAAGAGGGAACCGCAGGTGTTGGAGTGTGTCATCAAACATGGCAGCAGCTCAGAGTTGCTTATCACACGTCTTCTACTATTAGAGTTTGCATGTGACGTGTTTAAAACACAATCTTTGCATTTGGTTTTAATGTCTCTCATGCTGACTCAGTGAGTCTTAATGTCAGCTGCACGAGATTGTGCGTGGATGAATTGATTGAAAATCTGTTAAAATACCTCTTTTTCAAGTAAAGTTACAACTACAAGCCAAAAGATTTTCTGTTCTTTCAAATAATTTTTGGATGACATATGAAGCAGACATATTAAAAATAATGCTTGTTTTTAGGAGCATACATGCAAGGAAATATCATTTTCATTACTGTAATGTGAAAATAATGATATTTTATTTATTTTGTAAAGCTATTTATGGTAGTATTTTTTTTT
>NW_015520572.1:0-369 GCF_001515645.1 Sinocyclocheilus grahami | reverse complement strand
CACAGACTTCCCAGCATCATGGCAATACGCTTTTCTTCAGAAAGTGCCTGCGTCACTGCAGTGATAGAGTCAGTGTTTTCCCTGAGCAAGAGACTCTTACTAGTCTACATGGCTCCTGATTGTTTCAAAAAGCCACCGTTTTTCCCTCTGACAGGCTGCCATGGATCCTTCATTTCCCCTTAATCTGCGGGAATGAGGAGCAATTGGCGAGCAGCAGGAGAGAGGAGCGTTTAATCCAACTCTCACGCCAGGAGCCCATCTATCCCATAATGCTGCCTCTGATGCTTCTCCCTCTCCCTCACCTCCATCTCTCATTCTCTCTCTCCTTCGCTCCCGTCCATCATGATTAGGGTCAATGCCATCAGCCTT
>NW_015520571.1:1851-2558 GCF_001515645.1 Sinocyclocheilus grahami | reverse complement strand
TGTTTGACCATGAGTCTTCACACTAAGAACAAACACAACACGAGTTTCCAGCCAGCTTCACCTTCTTCTGTGCTTTATTCAGCATTACGTCCATCGGTCAGAAGCCACAGCAGCATCAGTTTTAGATAGTAACATATCAGTTTTACAATAATAGTGCATCTCTGATGGGTTGAGTCTTTATCGTTCTTAATAGGCTGAAATAGTACATTTTGTGAAGCAGATGACTGACCCAGGACATGAGGTCTGTTCAGAGTGGTGCTGTTATTGCTGTTTCAGTCTCATTCAGAATTAATAAAGGAGAGACTAGCATCCTCATCCTCTGCATGGGAACCTCAGCTCCCTTCGGTGCTGTGAGATCTAGAGAAACAGCGTGGGCTGCCGGGTCAGAGACACTATCACAGCATTACTAGCATCTCTACTTCAGCCAGGTAAGACGCCATGTTGAATTTAATATGGGTGAAAACAAGGCTGTGGGGAATAGGCATGCACTGTATAAAGATCCTAGAGATTATTTCATTTTCTCAATTCAAATGGAGTTTTTGTCTGAAAGTGTTTGGCTGAAAGCCGTTTCATCGCTATTGTTACGTATCTGGTCCATGAACTTTCGTCTGCTAGCCATCAGAGGTCACTCTTTCCATTTTTATTGACTCTCGCACTACAAACTGTTGCATATCACCCTGGACTACATATCCCATCATTCACTGCAC
>NW_015520571.1:0-378 GCF_001515645.1 Sinocyclocheilus grahami | reverse complement strand
AAAGCAACAAAATGTGATTATTTTAAAGGGGGCTGATTCTTTTCTGAATGTATGGCATTTAACTTTCTTAATGTACATTTTATCAGTAGAATAACAGTATATTTGACTGTCCCACATGAGTCAAAACATGCTGTCCCACTTTTGAAACATCCTTACAGTCTCCAGTCCACTGTCTCGGTAATTTTAGAAAATATCCTGAGTCTGAGATATAATGCTGCCCTATCCGGGAGATTCAGCTTGAAGACCGGTAAGCGCCCTCTTGAGGAAGACAATAAAATGAAGAATAAAAAAAGTGAAAAAGATCAAATTGGCCCTAGAGATGTCTCTAAGGAGGGTTAAAGCAGGGGTGCCCAAACTCGGTCCTGGAGGGCCGGTGTC
>NW_015520570.1:0-2559 GCF_001515645.1 Sinocyclocheilus grahami | reverse complement strand
GTTTACTTTTCATTGTTTCAGTTCACAAAGATATTTTGAATCAATCTTTTCATTTTCTGAAAAATCTGTTAACTGAAATAATGCTGAAAAATATTTAATATATGTGTGTGTGTGCTAGATGCAAACCTGAACACAAACAAAATTATAAAACTTGGCAACTAACTGAAATACTAAAATTGCTAAAAAATAAAACTGAAAAATCTATTTAAGCAAACTAGAAAGATCTAATAAAAATCACTAAATCTAAAACAAAAATAAATATATAAAAATACAAGCTAATTCAAAACAATAATAAATACTATAATATTATATGAATAATACTAAAATACTAGTTTAGCCAGATTCATTATTTCTGTCATTGAAAGGTTTAAAACTGATACATCATTAGCTTAATAATATTTGTCCTAGTTCTAGGCCTAGTCTAGAATATAGAACAAGCCTAAAATGGATGACATACAAGTTAAATATGTCTGCAAAGCAGGATAAAATAGGCTCTAAATAAATCAGGAACTCATTACAGAGCAAGACACCAGCCTGCAGAACTTGGTAAAACTCCAGGGAATCTGGCACTGAGTAAAATAATGTAAGGGGGGTGAGAGGGGGCACAATATTGTTCAGGTTAGCAGTCATCTGTCTGGAAAAGGATGCATACAAAAAGAGGAAGTCACAGAAAAATCCAGTGTAGTTTCTTCCCCAGAAAACCTTGTTAACAACCAAACCAGAATAATTACTCAAAATAGCACACAGAGTCAATTTGGCAACCCAAGATAACAGCATTACTGTGACAAAGCAATTATGAAACATAATAAAAAGAACAAATGAGTGATTATTGCTTTTTATTTGTGCATGTGGTTTAGCGGCAAACAGTTTAATTGATTCTCAACAGGATATCTCACTCACCGATAAGGGTGGAACGGCCGTCTCCCAGAGGATAACGCTGGTAGCGGGGCACAGGGAACGGAGGCAGTTTGTGGAATTGAGAGTGCAGCAATGGCTCCAGTCTAGAGGCCGACGGGTCAGAAGGGTAAAACAGATTGAAGATCTGTGAACATGCAGGCCGGAGCTGAGACACTGCAGGATAAACACAAAAGATCAAAAAAGACCAAATTAATTGTAAATATGATTGAGGAGGAAGAAAATCAAAACTAACAGGAATGTCTGCCAGTGTATTCAAAGGACAATGTGTCCTGGTCATTAATTGGAGGATTTCCACACCAACCCTGGACAGCTGGAAGCACAGTGCGTCTCATAGCTAGCACCAATCCAAGAGGACAACCCAGCAGAAAACAATCCGACACCTCAAAGTCAAAGCGACCTGGATTCAACACTAGACCGGTGCTTCTGCTTGGTCTCAGGTCTGTTCCATCCTGTATCAGACTGAATACACACACAAAAAAAGATGACATTTACTTATAAAGTTATGCCACATAATTGTTGCCTTTGGATGACTCTGGGCAATTTGGGAGTTGTTTAAAGCAATAGTTCACACAAATATTTTTTGTAAATTTTCCAAGATGTAAATGCATCTGTTTCTTCATCAGAACAGATTTGGAGAAATTTAGCATTACATCACTTGCTCACCAATGGATCCTATGCAGTGAATGGGTGCCATCAGAATGAGGCCAAACAGCTGACAAAAACATCACAATAATCCAAACAAATCCAGTTCATCAATTTATGTCTTGTGAAGTGAAAAGCAGCATGTTTGAAAGAAAAAAATCCATCAATAAATTTTTTTTTTTAATTTAAACTGTTGCTTCTGGCTAAAATACATGTCCTCCATTCATAATATTGCTTTCTCTAGAAACAAACTGATCCTTGATGGCCTGAGGGTGAGTAAATTTTCAGCAAATTTTCATTTTTGGTGAGCTATTTCTTTAAGCCTTCCAGAACACCCAGACAAAACAAAGCAGAATATACAGTTGTCCTCACAGATATAAAAACAAAATGTGCATACCCTCATATAAAATCATATCCAACCCCAATGGATTACAGCAAGAATCTTTCTATTAAACTGTCAACAACTCTTCCTCTCCTCCTCACTGCCTTTCAAATCTCCACCCTGTTTTCTCACATTGTTTGTCTTTATTACCATCATGCTTGGAGCGATGACAGAAAAGCTCTTAAAGACTCTGACTGGCTATCTCTCCTCAGAATGAGTGTGAAAAGGATGGGGTGTGCAGGAACCCGGGGACAGATGATTGGGAGTGAAATGTAGTAGAGCTGAGGGGTATGGATGAGCTAAGTGATAAGTCTCCCTAAGGTGCAGCGCTATCAGTTCTTGGTGAGAAACAGTGCTTTTGTCCAGTACTCCTCTCAGCGGCCCTTTAGTGACTGCACAAAGGTGCAAGATCTAAAAACCTCTGTATAAGATAACTTGCATTGGAAGGGCTGGTATTGAGAAGGTCGGTAGATCAATCATCAATATCAGTCGCAAGGGCAACCAGCGTCACGGTGCCCTTAAGCAAGCATTTTTATAGAAAAAAAATCCTACCTGTATGCAAAAAAAACAACAACATTATATATATATATATATATATATATGTGTGTGTGTGTGTG
>NW_015520569.1:1424-2559 GCF_001515645.1 Sinocyclocheilus grahami | reverse complement strand
TAGCAGACACATTACAAACATATCACAAACAATAAATAACATTTTAAAAAAAATTAAACATGTTATAGACGTTTAAGAAACAGTGCTACAACTCTCCTACAATCTCTCTGAAATGTAAAACCTGCAGAACTACATCTGTCAATACTGACCATAAAAACATAGAAACCAATCATGAAGTTCTTTTGGCTACTTCTGGTTCTCTTCTCATGGTTCTGCATGAGCGACACCAGTATGTTTTCAGCACCCTCCTCATGAGTACAGTCCTCACTAAGCTCCTCGATCCTCACCCGAAACTGAGGGTTTTTCCAGAAAGTCGCTAAAACGCAGCGAAAGAGTTAGAAGTCTTTTTATAAATCAAACCCAGGTCAGATGCTTAACAATAATCATCTGCATTCTTTGTATGCTGAAAATGTATGCTCAGTAAGAGGGCCTTTGGAGGAGGTCACAGATGAAAACATCCCCAAAATCCATAATCCAGGGGGAAGTTCTTATATTAACTCATTATATTCCATACTTTCCCATTGTTTTTTATTAAGAGTATCATTATTGAAACCACAATTTATACATTCATTTATAACATATAGAAGCCTATATATTACTAGATATAAATATAAACATACTAGATATTAAAAAAATAATAATTATATCACTGTACCCATATTGTACATGGAACCACCAGCTGTAGTCCCAGCAATCCATTTGCCAAAATTGCATTGTGATTTCCAATGGCATCCAGAGGATCTGTCCAGAAAATCAGGAGAGAGACAGCAGATATCCAAGCTTTCGAAGTTTTGGGTAAAATCTTCCATTGACGTCCTGCAGAACAGACATGTGTTCCTAAGTAAATGTGATTCATGCTTTGAGTACAGTCATATATTACAACATTAATGCTGACCAGAACTCCCCGTTTTCAAGACGTTCACGGCACTTGAGGTCCTGCTTACTCACTGTGTCCCACAAAGATGATCTGAAAGAATTAAATACATTATACACGCAATATATTTCATGTGTCATACCAGTAACACAGCAGCCCTGTAAAGTCATCCAGCAAATGCAAACAAAATTATATTTAATAGGTGAGGTGATAGGACAAAGTGATTAGGTGATTATTTAAGATGTACATTTTCTGATGCAA
>NW_015520569.1:0-1354 GCF_001515645.1 Sinocyclocheilus grahami | reverse complement strand
CAAAGTGATTAGGTGATTATTTAAGATGTACATTTTCTGATGCAATGAAGAACTTGTGAAACTGTACATAAAAGCAACACTTACTTGTCACTCCAGTCTCCATTCCACTCTGTATTTCCCCATGGGTTCAACACTCTCACCAGATGAACTGGATTTCCTTCACTCATCACCTATTCAATAAAACCAATAGTGTTTCTGTAGGTTTCAAACATTTTTAAGACAAAATACAGAAACAATTTAGAGGGGGCATAAACGCACAACAAATAAAATACATAGTCATGTATAATCAGGAAAACATAAATGGGTTTGATAATAATTTATTGTCATATGCATATTTCCCTGAACAATAAAATTCTTAATTTGCTTTCCACTCTGAGTGTCGCTAATAACAAACTTGAATAAAGTATTAATAAATAAGAAAAAAAAGAGACATATAAATTACAAATATAGAAATTGCAATATATAATAGTGCAATACAGTACTGTACAATTGTATAAAGTCTGTGCAAGTCACATATGTGCATCTCACAAAAACAGCGTCTGCCAGGGCACCATCTTGCATTAAGCATTGCATTTGTGACTAATGCGTTTTGTGAATAATGCAGTTAATCAGCGAAAAAGCATAAAGAGAGCACAGTGCTTTAACAGAAGTTTGAAAATAATATTTCTCAATGCACTTTAAGGTATTTGGTTTCTTTCTAGCAATGAAACTTCATGGTCTTACCTTGAAAACAGCTGTCACAGAGTAAGCATGACCCCCAACTATGCCATTGGGTGACACAGCTTCACGTGTTTCCTGATTTATTTATATAATCAAAATCAAACAAGAATACACACATCAATGATGTTTATAATGTTAACATATCAGTATAAAGCAGATCAATGTGTATTTGTGAATAAAACCTTTAAATTAAACCTGTTCATCACACAAAGTGAGTGTGTCTCTTCAGAGGACTTGGATTAAATTGCTGAATTCATATTCATTACTTTTGTGATGTTTTTATTATTATTATTTTCTTATATTTATTTATTTGTACATGAACATTTCGGTTGCCTGGTTAGACAAAAATAAAATATCGTCAATTGTGTTTCAAAGATAAATAGACGTCTTATGAGTTTTGAAATGACATGGGGGTGAGTAAATGAGGAAAGAAATTGTTTTGAGTGAACTAGCCCTTTAATATAACTCCACTCCATGACTCTCACTCTTTAGAAACACTTATGTAAATCCTAAGTACATATACAGCTGAAGTCAAAAGTTTACATACATCTGCAAAATGTTATTTTACCAAAATAAGAGGGATCATATCCTGTATGATTTTGAGATCCATCTTTTCACACTGAGGACAACTGAG
>NW_015520568.1:1908-2559 GCF_001515645.1 Sinocyclocheilus grahami | reverse complement strand
ACAATTTAATTAGTGCAAAAAAAAGTCAAAGCAAACATATGGGCCGTGCGCGATACCTTACGCGTAAAACCAAATAGCATGTACAACAGAACGGGACTATTGAAGAGAAATATCTAATCTTCTACATTATTGAACTGTGATTTACTAATTGTATTCACCTTTTCAGGTGGGCCATTTTGAGATAAAACAAATCAAGCTTACATCCAAACCAAAACACAGTACACCTCTATTTACATCATGAGAGTGCAGGTTATTAATATTTCAAGTCTCTCTTGAACCTGTCTGACAAAACAAACAAGCTAGGTTATATATTTTATTGATCAGTAAGGCTAGTTGAAGAGCTGCATAAACTGCCTGGAGATGCTCAGGAATACAGTATAGTCACAGAATTAAAAAGCTGTGTTGTACGGTCAGAGCAGCGTTTCATAGCTCAGGGATGGATGGTGCTCTTCAACCCCTGGACTGAAAGCTCAGTGCAGGCACACAGATGAACTTTACCATGAGGACAACTGAGCTCTCGTCCACAAGTCAAGCATACAAAAGCAGTTCTCCACATCTGCACTGAAAGCAAGAAAGAGATGCAGTGAGACAAAAAGATACAGACAGAAAGACTAAAATCAATAACTGATAAAATCACATATATATATATAT
>NW_015520568.1:0-479 GCF_001515645.1 Sinocyclocheilus grahami | reverse complement strand
GCTTCACTTGTATTAAACCTGGAACAGTCTTTTAACTTTGATTCAGGCAGAGAGATGTAATGTGTAGCTATAAGTCACCATTTTCACCTGTAAACAACTGAATTTATCTTATCGGTGTTAAACATCTGTGCATCTGAATCAAGTCTATACCATCTTCAAAGGGAGAAGAGCGAGAGACAGGCTGACAGATGGAAAGAGAGTTGAGGTGAGGTGCATCACATCATCCTCACATTGATACACACCTTATTTATAAAAGACTTTTACACTGTGTCTAAACTTAAACGTTCCTGTTATAATCACACTTTTGCAGTGAAGACAGTTTTGTTGATTATAACCAAGGTGTTCTAGTCTGGACACGTCATTTGCTTGCAATGCAGACGGGATGTTACTCTGTGCACATACAGCTGTTCAGACGTGACGTCAGTTTGTAGGCCGCAGTATTGGGAAGGTTACTTTGGAAATGTAATAGGTTACAGATT
>NW_015520567.1:909-2559 GCF_001515645.1 Sinocyclocheilus grahami | reverse complement strand
TGTAGGGTTTTTTCCCCCCTAAGCTGCATCTCAGGTTTCCCCAACCTCTAGATTGGAAGATATCAATCAAATTGTATCCAATAGAACAGGCTGGGGTTAATTTAAACCCAATCAATGAATAAGCACGGCACTGGTTATTGCACTAGCTGGCACCTTTATATTGCATTTACAATTTGAATATGGTTTTAAAATCTTCATTTTTTAGAAGGAAAAATTGGTTGGGTAATCATAACTGGTGAAACCAAAATGCCAAAGTGGAGTATAGTTGTGGGGGGAAAAAAGTTGTCAAACTATCCCAAATGTTTGTTTTATTGTTAACTATGCATTTATGTGGCCAAGAAATAGATGGGTAGCCACTTTTCTGACCCATTTTGTCATTTGGCAGTTTGCATAAATGAGATTCATTGAAGTATATATTCTCTCGTGCACATGCCTTGTTTTGGCATTTTCAACGAGCACTTCATTCAGGAACTTCTTTATTACACACCTTTACCCCTTAATCAAAGTATCGCACCAGCTGTAAAAACATCAGGAAACTGAAAATACCCAGATCACATTACTAATAAATGAGCTCAGTGCTAATATCATCAGACAGCCCCCTGCCCCCACTCACTTTGAAAGCTGGAATGAAGACATTTAATTCAAAGGGCCATTACTGTACCATGTTGTACTGAAGTACTTGATTAGTAGTCTGCTTTCAGAATAGCAGAGCATAAGATACACTTTGTTGCTGAGTGTGGTAGTTATTGAATTCCATCTTAGCCTTACTTCCATACCAAAGACAAGTTTTGTAATTACTGAGAAAAAATAGAAGGAATTCTACCGTTTTACTATCACCACTTTCAGATTCAATTCTTACCCCAGTTTTTAAGCATGTTTTAAAATGCATTTATGAAAATGTCACCCAGGATTAAATGGGGCCAAGATTGTGGGGTTGAAAAGGGAATTTGTTTTATGCATAATTGTCATTTGCATATGACCACTGTAGCACTTGAATTTTATTTACATGACATGTCAGATTTCATGCTTCTGGGATTTATAGCAGGACAGTTCTTAGGAGATGAAGAAAGTCCACAATGGAATTTCTGTTTGTTGTGACGCTCTGTAAATAAGCTCCATTTATAAAAGGAAAAAAATTACACTGTATTACAAGCTTGACTAACATTCTTATTGATAATATGACCATGATGATAGTGATCCAGTGGTCTTTGACAAAGTTTTTGTTTTGTTTTTGTTACAATTATTAGTTTACATAACTAGACATCTCTTGTATAGATATAGCTTGATGTGAGTTTTAATTTTCAAGCTTTTTTTCTCATTTATTTATTATTTGGCTTCCAGTTTTTTTTTCCCCGCAGAAGAGTGTGCTTTTGTGTGAGAATATAGCATGGATTTTAAAACGTGTTGTGGTTTTTGCATATCTTTTTTTTTTCTCGCAGTTAGCACTGGAAATGTAACAACTGAAAATTCACAAAGTTCTTCTTTTTATTGCACTAATTTCATTGAGGAACTTTGCTTTGAGAATTTCAGTGCAATACATGAAGCCCTAGTATACTGTTTTTTTGGGGGGGGATCTTGTTGAGAAGTGTGTACATGTAAATGAGTGAAAGCAATAGAAATTAAATCCACTGTTCATTTACAAAAAAAAAA
>NW_015520567.1:0-564 GCF_001515645.1 Sinocyclocheilus grahami | reverse complement strand
ACTATTATTCTCTGACTTGGTAGAATTGTCTGTTCCACTTGTCTTTATTTCCTACCTTTGCTATTCCCTCATGTTGTTATTGTTTATGTACAGACTCTTTATGGTAGTTTGATGCAATTTGTTATGACATTTCAGCAAGATTTTCTTCATTCTTTTGTATTGAAAGTGCTTACTGATGTTGAGATTTTTTAAGTGGTTTTAAAAACCAATAAAGATTTTGTAAAGTATTGCAAATCATTTGTTCTGTCTGTTTCAGACCATTTGGAAAGCCAGGATTGGCTTGTGTAAAAATAGTACAACAAATCTCATTTTAAAGATTAATTTAAATGATTGTGTGTAAAGAATGCAAAGCTTAGCTCTGGATGCAAGTCCTGCCAGCCTTATTTTAGAATAAAACAGTCAACCAGTTCAAGCTGTACTTTGAGCATGGAGAAACAGCTCAGCCAGATCCCTATCTATATGCTTCAGTTGGCTTTAGCCAGGTTAACCTTTATCACGTACAACCAACCTATTGAAACGGTTTAAAGGCACAATATGTAAGATTTTTTTTTATTAAAATATCCA
>NW_015520566.1:1457-2559 GCF_001515645.1 Sinocyclocheilus grahami | reverse complement strand
TGTGTGTGTGTGTATGTGTGTATGTAATACATCCAAGTACATTTAATGTAAAGTTATTACTTTAAATAATATAAATTGTCATATTTAAGTGTGCCAAACGAAGTGACTTTTAATATGAAAACAAATGTAATTTGGCTATATATGATGTGTACGTTTATTTTCATATTAAGCATCACAACAGCCATTTTTCTCATTTATAACAGTTTATGAAAATAAATGTAATTTGGTTATATTAGATGTGTATACTATCAGTTATCACACTACAAAATTGTTTATTTTCATATATAACCCAACATATATTAGTTTAGCACTTTTAAATAAGACCATTTAAATTAATAATAACAATATGTATTTAAATTCACTTGAATGTACTATATACACAAACATATTCATACTCAAATGATCGAAATTCTCAGGATGTTTAGAATGAACACAGTTTGTCAAGTGAAGTGAACTTCAATGGAGATACCCCTTGCTTAGCAAATAGGGAGCAGTGAACACTGTCTAGGGACCCTGCCAATCGAAACACAGCTCTTCGGAGCTTAGCTTTAACTCTAATTAAATGCACCTGAACTAAGTAGACCAGGCAGATGAACTGGAGCAGGTTGGAGCTAATTTCTGCATGAAGGTGTCCCTCCATGATCAGGATTGGATAAACTTGCTCTGAAATGATTGCTCACAGTGGTGCAGGTTTTGCTGAAGTTCTGACACCAGTGTTAAATGGATGAAAGGAGTATGTTGTCCCTGTGCTCCGTAGGAATCCAGTGTTATGGAGGAGGAGCAGAGTGACATGAACGCCTGTATTAAACCCCTTTTATACACAGACAGTGACCTTACAGTCACTCCCATCATGGATAACCCAAAGGTAAAGAGAACTTCAGGATTTGAACTCATTGCCATGTCTGAGGGATTTACTGTCTAAACTCTATGTCCTTATTGTAGTGTAAATATGACAATGTTCTAACTAACACTGATGTTAGTTTGCTTCTCCGTTTTTAGATTTTAAAGACTTCTCCAGTTCGTTTTGACCCCAAAACGCTTTGTGTACCAGCACACCCAGGTAAATTGGAATATCTAGTGTTTTTTGATCATCTAAAATTAT
>NW_015520566.1:0-467 GCF_001515645.1 Sinocyclocheilus grahami | reverse complement strand
CTCTCTCTTAGCTGAGCGGTTGTCCTGTCTGAACTCAGAGGACTGGTCTCAGTTCCTGCAACAGGTGTGTGGTGTTCTGGAGTCAGTAGACCGGGCCGGATCAGCCAATGCCACAGCACCACGCACTAAACTCAACCTGCTCTGTTACTTGTGCACTGTCTGTAACCATAGAGAGATGGCCACACGCCTCATACACTCCCAGCTGGTAAGATGCATCTGAAACACAAGCTATTAATGTGATAATATTCAGTCACATGGTCATTATCACAAAACCCATGATGGGATGACCAGGTATCATGTATAACTCTGATCTTGTGTCACACTGAAGGGGTTTACTTTGTAACAATGATCAGCTGACTAATGCTGCTGCTTAGTACACAACTACTTGCCAAATAATAAATATGAAGACTTACGATACAGATTTAAATTACATTTACATTACATTTAGTCATTTAGCAGATGCTTTT
>NW_015520565.1:1832-2559 GCF_001515645.1 Sinocyclocheilus grahami | reverse complement strand
CAAACCAGCAGTGTCTCTGACTCCTGAATGCTTTATTTTCAGAGCTCTGTGTAACCCGCCGATTCCAGAACCCATTCCAGCAGTGAGGATCAGTTTATCAAATCACCAGACCAACCTGAAGCTCACTGTCTTGCAGAAGATGCAGGACAATCTTGGTGAAAGTATGACGGAACACAATGACTTCTGTTATTTGTCTTACTGTATGATTATGTATCCGCGTTCTCTCTTTTAGGCTCATACTTCAACATCGATCCATCTCGTATTCAATCTGATCTGGCTGCAATGGCGATTTCTGACAAACCAGAGGAATACAATGAATATGAGCATTTCCCGAGGGATGGAGGGAACCGTACAAAAATGTTTGGGGGCCAACGGTCCAATGAAGACCTACAGCAATTTCCACGGAAAGTTCATTCAGTCCATGCAACTAACTTATTCCCCGCCCCGGTCCGCACCTCAGAACCAACCTACAACCTACCCATGCTCCACAACAGCCGTCTTAAGTCACCGATCATCCGCAGCCAGATTATGATGAGAATGAACTATGGGCGCAAACTAGTCGTAGGCCCCCCTCAGTCGAAATCATGGGTGAGTGTTCCCTCTCCACTGGGTTTGCCGTTTGGAGCGGGGTCCCCCTCGACCGACGCCACATTTGGGAGGGGGTCCTTTTGACATTCAGGGGTGACATATGGTGATCTGTGACAATCAAGTTCAGATGTAGATATTT
>NW_015520565.1:0-534 GCF_001515645.1 Sinocyclocheilus grahami | reverse complement strand
ATCGCAGCTTGACTGGTGCTTATTTATATTAAAAAGGTGGTGGGGGAGGGGGATAAATTCTGGATAAAAAAAATTCAAATAGAGATGATTCTCCTACGAATTGACAACTAAACAAAATGGCATGTAATTTACTAGAGGTTCTGACAAAATGTTAATGGCTGCAGTCTATTATTATTATTTTTAATGATTGCAAAATCTGCACCTCTTCTGTGGCTAATTTTAATTTCATGTTGATCCTTACTCCATGAACTCAAGCAACAGAACTTAAGTGACAACATGCAAATATTACTGGCCCATTTTGGGGTGAACTAAAATATACAAGACTAGTTTTACACGTCACTGTTTATAACACGGGGGTTCATCCTTTTGCTGGGTCGCTTTAAAAACAACTGGGGATAAATTAAGAGTATACCCACTTCTCCAGGCACCACTGCATTGGGTCAGACTCGGGCATATAATGGACTTTGGGTGAGGAAGGGGAACAAGTTCAGTCTTGTGTTGTGTTGATGTTTCATCTGCAGTCTCTTGTAAGGG
>NW_015520564.1:1881-2559 GCF_001515645.1 Sinocyclocheilus grahami | reverse complement strand
GAAGAACCTTTTGAAGCACCTTTATTTTTAAGAGTGTAGGAAACTTAGAGAATGTGTTTTATCACTAAAAGTAGCTCCTACATCTAGAACAGCTCCTCCTGAGAAGGAAGAAAATCTCTGAAACCATCCAAAACATGTCTGCTGTTGTCAATCCAAGTTCAAAGTTTAAATACTTTTATTTTCATTCTCGTCTTACAATGAAGTGCACTGCAGAACGAAATGGAGTTTCTCCGAGCACAATGCTCAATGTGCATGATATAAATAAAACAGCAACATAGCCATACGAGAACTATAATTAGTGTGGTTAGTGCACATAATGGGTGTATTGCACATAATTACACTGAGAGTATGTTTCAATGTAACATCTGATGTATTGCTCACAAGTAGCAGCATAGAGAAATAACATATATGATTGAGCCAGTCTGTGCATATGTATCAGCAGTCCAGCAACCTGTTCATCTGTGTATAGTCAATGTGAGTTTAGTAATGGCCTGCGGAAAGGAGCAATTACTGAGTCTGGCAGTCTTAATTAACTGGGGGGAACTGAATAGAATCAGCCATAGGTGTAAACTGAAACAAAGGCAAAACCCATAAACAGTGATGCTGGAGGTCTGACTGAGCTGATGTTCGGTTGCTCTGATCATCTGTGATCTCAAACCAAACCTTGTCTTTTCTCTG
>NW_015520564.1:0-466 GCF_001515645.1 Sinocyclocheilus grahami | reverse complement strand
CTCTCTCTCTCTCTCTCTCTCCAACTTATTGCTAAATTTATTATTAAATTTAAAGTCTATGTGAAGAGCAATAGTGTTAGCATTCAATACACATATTGCTTATGCAATGTGTATAAAATATTATGTCCTTAATCTAGTCTTTAAAAATGCATTAATAAAGTCCAGTGATCAGACATAATTCAGTTTATGATCATAATTCAGTAAAATAGATCTAGTTATACAGTCCGTCTTTCTTCAGCTGTCCAGAAAAACTTGAAGAATGGATCATTAGATATTTATACTGTAGCCAGCACCCATTTTCTGAAAGTCATGTGCTTTATAGGAAAACCATCCATGATCGAAACAGCAGAGAGAGGGAGAGAGATGAGATGAGATTTATTTCACATTGAGTCTTTTTTATGAATCATTACTTGGTTTTAAACATTTTAAAATACAGTGCGACAAAAAAAACAACAAAAAAAAAAAA
>NW_015520563.1:1458-2559 GCF_001515645.1 Sinocyclocheilus grahami | reverse complement strand
CAGTAAAAACTGTAATATTGTGAAATAATATTACAATTTAAAATAGCTGTTTTCTGTGTGAATGTTTTAAAATGTAATTTATTGCTGTGATGCACATAAGGAATACTTTGTCTCTAAACCTTAAGAAAACCAGTAGTATCTATCAAGTAGTAGGAGCATTTTCTGTGATATTGTAAAAAAAAAAAACTTACGGCATCAACCGGGATAAGAGAAATGATCTCAACATAAAAAACGGCACACTTCACATTTAAGAGGAAGGATTGTTTCTTTACTGAGACACTCAGATGTTGTACACCAGTTTTTCACACCCAGTGCATTTGACATGTTTTTCCCTGGCTCATGCATGCAATAGAATAATCTCAGCACGCTCTTCCTTATCGATTTTATGTTCCACTTTAAATAATCCAAAGCTCCTCCGTGCAGGTTTTGACACAGCAAATTGCTCCCTTGGAAGCTAATTGCTGCAATCTTCGCCTGGAGAAAATTTTAATCATATTCTAAGGTTCTACTCACCTTGTGACTTTAAACAAAACTCTATAAACATGATGTGGCATGTTGTGGGATGTTTTCAGCGCTGCATACTGCAGTTGCAGGAGTTACAGTACAATAATAGTCCAGTGCAGTGGCAGTAAGGTGCTCTGCAAACAGCAGGAGGAATTTCACACTGTGGAGAGACGTGCACATGTTACACAATCAGCTGCTGAGGCGTGAACCAGGGCCACTAGTGTTATCACCTTTCTAAATGCCAGTGTTACATTACAGTGGGCGGATGTGCCTTGTGCTGGCAGGAGTTGAGACTATTTTAATGCATCAGAGCCACGTGCCAGAATCTGTATCCTCTGGGGAAATAGTTCAACCAAAAATCTTGTACTCTTGTGTCATTCCAAACCTGAATGACTTTCTATCTGTGGAACACAAAAGGTGATTTTTTTTTGTGTAGAATATGGCCACTGTTTTCCATATAATGAAAGTGGATGGGACGGGTTCTGTCAAAAATGCAATATAGCATAAAACTCTGATACTGTAAATAGTCAATGTAAGTTATTGCATTATATTCCAAGTGTTCTGAAATTGTCATAACAGAACAGGAACAGAAATGCA
>NW_015520563.1:0-322 GCF_001515645.1 Sinocyclocheilus grahami | reverse complement strand
GCTAACCATGCTAATGAGACACAGGTGCAAACAATGAGGGCTGATTAGCCCCGGGCAGAGGATTATGGGGAATGAAGTCCTTGATAGAGTGGCCGAAATCTGGGATGGAGTGCCCACTAGTGGACAACCAGGGCACTCCAGCTGGTGATCACGACGTCAATTAAGTCAAATATCATTGGCTCTCATTTGTATCTTGTGACCAAATTATATTTGCATTAAACATGATATGGCACATTTATTGGCTGTATGTGATTTGAGAATTACAGTGAAGGGCAGACTTTTAGCAAATAAATTACGTTTAATATTTTCAGATTTTTTTTTT
>NW_015520562.1:1731-2559 GCF_001515645.1 Sinocyclocheilus grahami | reverse complement strand
TCTATCTGTCTGTCTGTCTGTCTGTCTGTCTGTCTGGTGTCATTCCATCTATTGTTCTTTCATTCTATCAGTTGTTCTATCTATCCATCTTAAAGCTCCTACACTCATTCAGTAAACTGAGTTATGAGTTCAGTGATCAGTCTGTGTAATTCATACGGATGCATGAAACCCCAGTGACCTCTCGTGACACTAAAAACGTCTTTGAAAGTTGTCGTTACGCCCCCTTCGGAGCCAATGTCAGGATTGTAAGTCTGACAGAGTTTATTAGACGTGTGCTGGGATAATCCCACGGCTACTGGGGTAAAAGCACTCTAAATTTACAGGACCTAAAGGAGCACAGAGCGGCAGCCAGCAGCCATTACCTGGAGGAGCGTCTAGAACCGGACCGCCACTGGACGGGTGCCCTGGACTCAGGCCAGCGGCTGGAAAGGAGAACCAGTGAGAGAAAAAGGACAGCTTTGATTCACACCAGTCGTCATTCAATAAATGATTAGGTAGAGAACAGAATCTGGCTGGTTTATTATGTCAGTGCGGCCCATAATTAGTACAGCATGACAGCTGGACAGAATGAGGGAAGGCTCTCAGTGCCGTATGTGAGCCGTTTCACAGCATGGGCATAAAAGTAAATCAAGTGAACTTAACTAGTGTGGGACGCCCTATTTGCTACAAGGCCAATGAGATCAGCAGAAAGCAATTCTGATGACCGCAGCCCAAAAGCCATAAACATCAAGCCTCTCTGGTTATGTGAAAAATGGACGCTTACCTGCCGAATCCACCTGAAAGGCGAGTCCCATGTGATCTGTTGAGACAGCGTCAGTTACTAGGCAT
>NW_015520562.1:0-502 GCF_001515645.1 Sinocyclocheilus grahami | reverse complement strand
TTTAATAGAAAACATTTTGTAAACCGTGTGTAAACTTCAATGTTCATCACCTGGAGACTCTATTTGAGATCCATCATGAGCGGTTTCCCCTGATGCAAGAAGACAAGATGTGTTCTTGATAATTGTGTTAAGCATTTAAAAAGTAAGAAATGACCTCCATGAGATACAATAGCAAGAACCTGTTATACACATACCATTTTCATACTGTGAGCCATCTGTATGTGGAGCGAATCCCTCCGACCCTGAACACACATGCAAAGAGCATTATGATTGTATAACTTTTGCATAGATCTTTTACTTGAAGCCTTATATGTAATAAATATAAAATTATATTTAAAGGAATAGTTTAAGTTGCTGAAAATTTAGTCACCCTCAGGCCATCCAAGAGGAGTAGATAAGTTTGTTTCTTCATTGAAATAGATTTTGAGAAATATACACTCTAAAAAATACTGGGTTAAAAAAGGAACAAACCCAGCTATTGGGTTGTTTTGACCCAGCGGTT
>NW_015520561.1:0-2559 GCF_001515645.1 Sinocyclocheilus grahami | reverse complement strand
GCGGGGCGGGCTTCCGAACCCTGAAAGGGGGCTGTGGATCTAGCGGGCGAGGACCAAGATAAGGACCAAGATAAGGACGAGCCCGTCTCGGATCCCTTCGCTAAATCCACTTGCGATCCCCACGATAACAGCCGCCGCTGTGCCTCAGCAACAGCGGGGCCGGACCCAGCAGGATCGCGAGCCTGGCCACTTTCATTGAAGATGGCCAGGCGGGAGCGAAGCACACGAAGCGGGAGAAGCTCACAATCATGGCAGGCAGCCCCCTCGAGAGCTGCCCGTGCATGCTCCGCTCCCAAACAGATGACGCACAAATCGTGTGTATCCTCACCCGAGATATAACGTGGGCAAGGAGGAACACACGACTTGAAACGCCGTCCGCTCGCCACATTCTTTTTTGATTTTGGCATTGTTTTTCTTTTACTGACATTGCTTTGCATACATTCATACACATACCACAGACGCGCTCGCTGAAGAGCAAAAGCTAACAGGCGCACTGGCCGGATGTGCCTTCATGCTTCCTGGCTGCTTACGTCACCCCGCTCATGATGTCTCGCTTCGCTATTGGACTGATTTCACACAGGCTTCAGTACGGTGTCTCGCCGAGGGCGTTCCCAAAGCGTTCGACGCAGCTCGAGTTCCTGAAGGGGAACCTGAAATTCGCACTTTGGCATGATTAATAAATGCATATAATGTCTCTAAAGGGATGCCACGGTGTTTGCAGACGATCATTGCGGGTTTTACGCTAGCAGTAAATGTATGCTGTACATTTATACACTTATATATATGGGTAGCGCCAAGCGATTACACAGCTATATCATTAAAAGCTCAGTTTGTTGGCCAACAATTTCATACAAGTTCACATAAAAACTCACCTGCTACTGACATGGTCAAAACGAAGACAGATACCTGTTTATGTTCGCACTTTGATGGTGAAACTTTCTACAAAAAAGGAAAGAAAAGAAAGAAAGATCTTTTTTTGCACAGAAAGTTCTCTTCACTCTCAAATGAGTTTTCCGCTCTCTACCAACGAACACCGTGAGGAAACTGCACATCGTGCAATGTCAGCGTTTTATTATTATTATTATTATTTTGCTTTTAATTAAACCAACAAATAACCCCTAAAATTACACTGACATAAAACATGTAACAAAAAAGCAGGAATATTGTACATACATTTGCAGGTGCGAGGTGTGTGCGTCTTCCTTTTATTTTTCTTCTTCTACTTCTTCTTCTTCTTCTTCTTCTTTCTCCAAGCAGAAACAAAAGCCTTTCTGTCATTGGTCAGGTTTAGCGCTATTTTTTTTTTACTGTATTTGGATTTACAGTAAATGAAAAATACTGTATTTTAATGGCGCCAAGAGGATATTTCCCATAATGCAACTTTAAAATACAGTAACGTACTGTATAACTGTTTTACAGTAAAGTACAGTTAAATACTGTGTAATTTACAGAAATCGCTAACAGTGTAGGCTGCTCACAGAGAGCCTGCAGTGAGCCCAAAGCTGTGGGCCTCCACTTTGTTTAGGTTAGGTGTGGGCTGACCCTAGCCCACTGTGCCCGCAAATAGCCAGCATGGGCCCCGCAAGGACATGTTTGCAGGGTAGTTGACAATTGTTTTTCGGGCACAAATAAAACAAGTTATATCACAATAAACACTTATTATTTTTGAAGAGCACACCTCAATGTCTTGATTAGCTAATCTAACTGAAGGCAAAACTATGAAATTTATTTATATTTGAGGTAATTTTCTTTACAAAATTGGACAGCTGAATAACAGGGTTGTGTATCATTTTTGAGCCAAAGATAGGGCTTTTTCAACATATTGTAGTGTGATTGGGACAAATATAATTTTGTACTAGAAAATTAAGCTTTGGGGCTTTATATTGAAGAAAATATATTAAAAATATACTTCACGGACATGAGATGTACCCACAATTTGTACTTAAATGTAAAAAAAAAAAACTTGACTCAAATAAAGATTAAGTTCAAATGCAGAGATAGAAACTCAAGTCTGCGACTTGGACTCGAGTCGCACTTAAGTCGTATAAATAATGACTTGGGACTTGACTTGGACTCGTGACTCATAAAAAATGCAAGTCATTTGGTATGAGAGTTTATATGAATGTATCTCTGTGGGGAACTGGCAGTCTTTAGAAAAGTTTAGATGGTGTTTTCTTTTCATCTTGCTTCTGTATAATCCCAGGTAGCCAGCGCAATCGGGCCAATTGTGGCTGAGTGTCGGCTCACTCGGCTGTATTCTGGCAGCAGCTCACCGAAAGTGAGCCAGCTCTGGCCCAGTAATGGTTGCCAGATTTGGCAAGGCTTTGGATATGCAGATCTGGACGGATTTGCACTGAGCCACATTCTGCCCGATTATGGACCATAAGAGCTGGTCTGATTTTGGCTGAGATATGGGCATGCAGACCCGGACCAGTTTAGGTTGAGTGCTGGGGGGTAGGTCTCTGTTTGCAATGTGGTAAAAAGTATGTAGCAGTGACACTTAAACTTAAACAGAATATATTTTACCTGCCCATGTTATGTTATTTGTTAGTGTATTTT
>NW_015520560.1:2158-2559 GCF_001515645.1 Sinocyclocheilus grahami | reverse complement strand
ATGGTTCTACCTGCAACCACTAGCCGTTTGACTGTGCTGGTGGTTGCGACTAGGTCGTGTAGGGGGATCGGGGGCAGGGCCATCGTCATATTCAGACTGTGGCGCCCCGGATGCGGCCGGATGCGGCCGTTCTCTATGAGTGTATATTGTTGTTAGTATTGTGCCAGGCCTTGCTGCTCACATGCTTCGTTGCTCTGTTATATTACATACTTGTATGTGTTTGACATGACTATAATGTTGTTTTCTCTTCTACCGTAGAAATATAATAAAGATGTGTATGGCGACAGCGCTGCATCTCTCTCTCAATAAAAGACCTGCCATCGGACATGGATTCTGAGTAAACTGATTGGATCCCTAGCGGGAATCTACATCCAATCCCCTCGAGGCATGTCGCAGGGTCG
>NW_015520560.1:0-365 GCF_001515645.1 Sinocyclocheilus grahami | reverse complement strand
CCCTTTAATAACTGTGTTTCTTTCACATTTCAAGGTTTAGTTTTGTGAGTTAGACACAAAATAGTTGCAAGGTTATGTTCGGAATGGAATACTAGCGTACTACATATTATGCAGTATATACTTTCTTTTTTAGATTTAAACTGCATAGTTTTGTGATACAGCACAATAAACAATGACCAGTAGTATGTTACATTGCTGTCACGTGACTTCATGACATCATGTCAGAAAAAAAATGTTACTTTGTGTTTTCAAATCAATGTTACGTATAAAAAAAAGTTTGAAGACCAATCAAATAATGAGCAAATGGATAAAAAAATTTGCTACATTACTACTTCACAATAGATATGCCATGTGACGAAGTTGCA
>NW_015520559.1:1999-2560 GCF_001515645.1 Sinocyclocheilus grahami | reverse complement strand
TAATGGCTGCTGAAAATTCAGCTTTGTCATCACAGGAATAAATTCTATTTTAAAATAAATTACAATAGAAAAACTAAAAATGTTCTTTTAAATTGTAATATTTCACAACATTAATGTTTTTACTATATGCTCACCAAGGCTTAGTTAGATCAAAACTTGACATCTTTTAATATGTTTAAAAAGTAAATACAATTTTAAAACGGTAGATACACACACAACCATTCAAAAGTTTAAATTGTTGCAAATTGTAAATGTTTTTACTTTAATAACACGGTTTAATTTATTATATTGAACAATTATGTGATGACTAAATTCACTAAAAGGGTTTAAAAGCATTTAAAACCGCTTATTTTAAAATGTGTTTATATTTATTTTTACTTGAAATAGAGTAATCATGCTGTTGTCTATTAACGTAAAAATTATTCAGCCAGAATTGTAATAATACAATTTTCAGAGGAAGAAGAACATACTTCTTACTACTTCTTCCTAGTTGACACTTACTTTGTAGCGTTCCTTGTTTAAACTGCTCCAACAGAAAAGAACACTGAGAGAGAGAGAGAG
>NW_015520559.1:0-702 GCF_001515645.1 Sinocyclocheilus grahami | reverse complement strand
ATATATATATATATATATATATATATATATATATATATTAGTAGTGATGCATCATTTAAAAAAACTATTGAATTAAAAATATAAATATATCATAAATGTGTATATTATTTTTATTTTATAAACATTAAAATGTTTATACTAGTTAATTTAAAAACAGTTCACATGATTGAGTTATTGATTAATTTGCCTTTTTATTTTTAGATTATTTGTTACATTCGAGATTTCTTTTGCTTCTTAAAGTCTTTTTTTATTATTATTTTTTATTATTTTTTACAAACACAGTAAATGGAGAGTTCCCATACATGTGTATGTAAATATATTACTTTTTTATTTTTTAAACACTTAAATGTTTATTCTAGATAAATACAAATACTTCATATTTTTGAATTAATATGATTAATTCACAATATTATTATTATATTATTTATATTTCTTTAATTTTTATTTTATTTCCATTTATTAGTCTTTTTTACTTATTTTTGATTAATTTTACGAGCACAGTAAAACGTGTGCCAAGCTGAAAAACATTTAAAAATGTTTCTTTTTCTATTCTTTCTACACTGTGTGTGTAATTTTAGTTGTTTTAAATTTTAAGCCTTTATCCTTTTATTTCAGTATGAGCAATGATATTGGTCAGGTGGTGCTCTTTTTCATAACTGTTCAGTCTTCCTGCAGTCATCCACACTGGCCTTGCATCTACCG
>NW_015520558.1:20510-21892 GCF_001515645.1 Sinocyclocheilus grahami | reverse complement strand
GGGGGGGGGGGGGGGGGGGGGGGGGGGCAGGCCAACGAAATATCAAAAACACTCCTATGGATTGGACCGACAGTGGCAGATTTCTTTTTGCATTTTATTTTATAAAAAAAATAAGTTAATGAAAATCTTTCAAGTTTACAGGAATGTCTATGTTTTAAACACGACCTGGCTGAAAAATCACAACACTGACAGTTTCAGCTCTCCACTGTGTCTCTGTAAAACACATTAGTATATTAAAACTATCAAAGTGGGCTTACTTGAATCAATAAGCCAAAAAAAAATTACAAATAAAAAACACTGATAGGAGTAAAAATATGGGCTGGGGGAAACATTCTCAATAAATGAATGTTCAAAGTGGCCAAAAAGAAAAGTCTTCCCAAAGATTTTAGGATCGCATCGCTTGAGCATTACCTCGAGAGCAACCTCGAGGTCCTTGGGTAGCTCCTCGCTTGAAGCTTTGCTGATATCCATCCTGGAAAGAAAACACATGGGACTTTAAAACCTATTCTATTCTAGTAATGCATATATAACTTCTCAAATCTACACAGTATTTGTTTTCTTGAAGTTACCCGTTGGTAGGTGTTGTTGGAATAATCTCGCGGAGTGCTGAACTGAGTTTGCCCGTATCCGGTGTTTGGAGTGTTCGGGAATGGAGCGCGATACCCATCGTATCCACCTAAACATAATTAAAAAAAATAAATAAACATTGTAATATTTTACACTGGAATTTTTTCACATTTTAATTTTACACTGGATTTCAGAATAGCATTTTTTGTTATGATTTAAAGCAGTCTTGGCTCACCTCTAAATCCATTTGATGGTCCACGGTAGCCGTTCAAAGCCCCTCTGGGATTTCTGGGCCCAGCTCGTGGCATTGCTCTGTTGTTGTAAAAGGACTGACCTGGCCGCCCAAACCCTGTGCCCTGCCCCGAGGGCTGCTGAGATGCAGACTGGTGTCCCCCTACAGACGGAATACCTTGGTCTTGAGAATGGAAAGGGCCAACTACAAAGAAACCAAAAAATATTTTTATAAACCAATTAGTTAGTAGTTTTTTTAAAACTATAAAATGGCACAAATGTAGCAGCAATTCTCTTACCTGACTGCAGGGCTTCTTGAGGCAGTTCCTGCTGCTCAGCTGGAAGGGTGGCTTGTGTGCTGAAGCCTTGACCGTAGCTACTCTGATACTGGTTGGAAATCTTCTGAGACTCCATCTCATTGGTTGGAGGAACTGGAGCATTCATATTGAATACCTAATGGAGGAGAGAAAACATGTAATCATATCCAAAACTATCATGTGGCATGTAATAAGTTCACTATTGTTTGGTCTTATTACACCATGTCAGGCTCCAAGTCGGTTTTCATGGCACAAAAAGGGTAAAAT
>NW_015520558.1:1601-2560 GCF_001515645.1 Sinocyclocheilus grahami | reverse complement strand
GCGAAATGACATCATAGAGATAAAAAGCACTGCAAATTTAATAAACGTAAACCATTTTAAGCAACAATTAGAGAAAATGCCAGTAGCAACATAATTATTCTTAACAGGATTCTCTGAAATAGTCACATACCAGAGTATTCAGGTTATTTCTTTGTAAAACCCTGTTTTCTAAAGCTTTTCCAGCTTTTCTAAAATGATGTACAGTCCAACACATAGCTGCTAATGTTCAGGTCACACAAGACCTGAACAGAATAGTTCACCCCAAAATACGTATTTTTTTGCAATGGCAATTTGCCACAATCGCCCTCATATTATTCCAAACCCATATTTTTACTTCTGTTGACAACAAAAGGAAATATTTTGCCAGATGTTCTTGCAGCTCTTTTTCATACATACATACCCTCCATGAAAGAAAAAAAATACAGGTTTGGAACAACATGGACCGGCAATGGACTCATTTGGAACAGCATCATAGATCATGGAGGCAATCTTAGGGCCATTTTGTTGTATTAATGTTTCACACCTAATTAAAAGAAACTCTTAATCTTCTTGGAACACAGGATATAGTACATGACGCAAGAGGCAGAAAAGCAAACAGAGCTGCAGAAAAAACGACCAATAAGCAGACCAATCACCTGCCTCCCCTTAAGAAGACTAAAGGAAACAAAGTCAACCTCCAACAATTTAGCAGACAAAAGGGTCACAGGACAGGTGAGAGGATTTTCGAGCATGGAGAGCAAAAAGAAAGCAGCGGCAGACAAGCAGGTAATGCAACACATCTTTATTGAAACATTCTCTCAAGGAGTGACATGAGCATACAAAGGGCAGGACAGCAGAAAAAAAAATCTTCAAATGAATATGGGGTGAACAAAAAAAACCCAAAAAGCAATTAATGCCTTCAGTACCCAATACACGGGGCAAGAACCAAGTATGGAAGGGGGGGGGGGGGGGGGGGGGGG
>NW_015520558.1:0-288 GCF_001515645.1 Sinocyclocheilus grahami | reverse complement strand
AATAAAAACTGACCATTATAGTCATGCAAGTAACGGCTCGTCCACAAATGATGTACAACAGGCTTGAACATGATAAACTCAAAAGGCTCAAGTTCATGTCCTTTTAAACAAAACAAGCCTGTCAAGGGCCATTCACACAGAATGCGTTCTTGCATCTAAAAACGCTAGATGTGGGGCAGTGGAAAGAAAAAAAATAATAACTAAAGTCTAAAGCTGTGGTTGAAGGCCACGTTTCTAGAAGACTAGAGCCCGACCGATATATCGTTTTGTCGATATTATCGGCCGATA
>NW_015520557.1:1761-2560 GCF_001515645.1 Sinocyclocheilus grahami | reverse complement strand
GTAAATAAATTAATCAAAATAACTCATTAACAGAGTATTCAAAGGCCAAACCTTGTAGAATCGTCAGGATGAATGACAAGGCGCTCATAATGCCATGGTGACAGAGGAAAGAAGCTCTCAAATTTAATCCAGGCCGCTGAGATTAGCTCTGGGAGATAGGTGTCTCAGCATGTGCTATCTGCTGATGGGGGCCTATGAAATTAAATTAATGGCAAAGGGAAATCAAGTGAGAGAGCTCCTGAAATCAAATTACCAATCTAGTGCAAATGACTTAGTTGGGGAGTCAAAGTTGTAATTGATAGCAAGCAAAGGACGAGACACTGGATGAGAGAATATGATCTAGCATGCATTCTCTCTAACATCATTTGTGAATCTGTTGTCTTGATTAAATATTAAAGAAGTGTGGATGGGGAAGGAAATTTTCGGCGGGTGTGGGGTTAGGCGGGGTGACTAGTATACAAGCTGAACTGAATTTAGTACATGGCCTCTGGGTGTGTTTGTAAATTGTCTCTCCCTTGGCATGTGTCAGATGAAAGAAATGTTATACTAGTTCGGTCAAATGTGTTAAATGGTTGTTCAGCTGTAAAAATCTTTCAAGGATTTTTATCATGATGTCACTTCTCCAAATGTCCAAAACGACTAGTTGAATTGTCTGAAGGATTCGAGGACTAGACCGTATAGTTTACCCAAAATGAATATTATAACCTTATATACTCATACAAGGTAATTTTGTCATTCATAATCGGTCTGATAGCCCCTCCCCCTCTACTACATTACTTGCACTGCTTATACTACAAAA
>NW_015520557.1:0-248 GCF_001515645.1 Sinocyclocheilus grahami | reverse complement strand
CATAAAGTAGCTACGCTAAACAGCATAAATGCTTAAACAATACTCAGCAGTTTGAGTGAGTCTGAGTGAGTGTAATAATAGCTGTGTCCCAATTCAAACACCGCATCCTACGAAGACTGCATTTGAAGGCTGATTGTGTCACGGCGGCGCGACGAAGACCATCCCAATTCAAGATGCATCCTCCGAAGGCTGCATTTGAAGGTCGATTGCGTCACCGCGGCGCGACGAAGGCTGCCGCAATTCGAACG
>NW_015520556.1:1981-2560 GCF_001515645.1 Sinocyclocheilus grahami | reverse complement strand
TTTTTAAGAGTGTAGTTTGGTAGAACGTGTGGGTGGCTTTGTTAAGCCTGTTCTTTATCTGCACCGGGCTCTCCTGCCTCTGTTCGTCATAAGACATGATTTTGTTACATTTTACTGAAAAGTGAAGAAAACTAGTGTTTATGTTCCCAGAACATGTGCAATTTGTGCTCTCTTCTAAATGTTCTCTGATACATTTTCTTAATTATATTTTTACATTTACCTGAAAAGGAAACCTAGGGAAATGGAAGTCTAGATTACATTACTGAACCATATTTCCATGCCCAGAACTCTTTGTATACTGTGGTAAATATTTTATGTTCTTCTCTTTAGAAATGTAACACCCATTAAAGCATCAGATCACAAACTTGTATCGGCCCTGATTTAATTCGTGTGTATCATATCCCATAAGATTTGCATTGATGTAAAAGCTTTCTAATGTAAATGTTCTGCATTTTTCTCTATTCAAATGTTCTAATGTTACTCATGTCTTGTTAACATGTTTTCCACATTAAATATTTAAATACCTGATATTTTATGTAATGTGTGGTATTATACCAAGCACATATATCCCTGTGACAG
>NW_015520556.1:0-451 GCF_001515645.1 Sinocyclocheilus grahami | reverse complement strand
TCAAAAATGAAGTAGCCTATCTCAACATACCAACCTTCATAGAATTTCAAACCTGCATGAGGTTGCATGGATATTGGCAGAATATACATTTTTGGGTTAAATATTCTTTAAATTATTGGAGGTTTTTTCGACTAACATATTTAGTGTCTGGTTGTAACAGAATACACGTTGTAATATTACGTATTTAGAAGTCTGTTGGACGTCCAATGAACGGATGAATGAAAGATCGGAGTGCCTTCTGATGGTGAATGCTTAGTTCACTTAGACACGGGCCTACCTGAGAGAGCACAGGTGTTTGTTTTGTTTTATCTGTCTGTAAACAAGTCAACTGAGTTGATACGAGTGATTTCGAGGATGAAATATGGATTCGCTCTCTTTGGAAGGTCAGTGACATCAAATATTCGAGAAGTATTTAGTGTTTTCTTTGGCATTGCTGTCTCTTATTTTTTTT
>NW_015520555.1:1529-2560 GCF_001515645.1 Sinocyclocheilus grahami | reverse complement strand
TCAGCCCTGAGGAGCTGCTGGATATGGGTGGTCATCATCCATGCAACAGTTATCTGATGTCAAAAATTATCCTGGAAATCTCTATTCTGCACACCTGCATGAGGCACACTGCAAGAATAGTATCATAGCTCATAACCACAAAATCTAGCACAATTTATCTCTGGTTTTATGTGTGCAATTAATCTGTATTTGCTGGGTCTATAGGTAAATCATAAGATAATTTATAAGAGACAAATAATGTAGAAAAGAGAATAACATTTCACAATGCATCAATTGAGAATCCATCATCCACGTGCAGCTCGATTTCTGTGGATATGCAGACTTGTGCATACACTGTTGTCCATTCATGAATGATTCAAGTGCTCAAATCAATAAAGTATCATTTGAAATGCTTGTACACTCAACTGTGTGCTAAATGAAGCAGAACGTGTAAAATAAACTATACCCAGGCCTTTGCAGTTCAGGCCTTTATTAATTACTGGCAGTTCATCTCTGCTACAGTGAGATATATATACAGTTTAACTAAAGTTGTTAGCTAATGAGGCTTTGAGACCTACAAAGCCCCTAAAGCAGGGGTGCCAAAACCTGCTCCTGAAAGGTTTAGCTTCTTCTTTCCCCAACACTTTCTCGCAGAGTTTAGCTTCAACACATCTGCTTGAAAGTTTCTAGTGATCTTGACTAGCTTGTTGAGGTGTTTCATTTAGGTTAGAGCTGAACTTTGCAGGACATTGGCCCTCCAGGAGCAGAAGTGGACACCATGTCCCTTAGACAACGGGTGTCCAATCCTGCTCCTTGAGGGCCACTGTCCAGCAGAGTTCAGGTCTAACCCAAATTAAACCCACCGAAACCAAATATTCAGGATAACTAGGAACCTCCATGCAGGTGTGCTGAAGCTAAACTCTGCAGGAAAGTGGCCCTCCAAGAGCAGGATTGTACACCCTTGCTTTCGGGGGCTCCGTATAAACCAACCAATCTAAAACCCAAGCAGTTTGCCACCGATAATAATTTTGAAAATAAGCTGAAGGAGAACG
>NW_015520555.1:0-203 GCF_001515645.1 Sinocyclocheilus grahami | reverse complement strand
TCATTTGTAAGTCGCTTTGGATAAAAGCGTCTGCTAAATGTAAATTTAACTGGATTCAGGTCTGAGGAGCATGAGTGGAGCATCAACTGAGGAGCATCAATGCCTTTGTAATCCAGAAACTGCCTAAACACTCCGGCCCACATGAGCAGGCCCGGATTATGAACACATAGGGCCCTGGGGCTATAGCAAACCCAAGGGCCCCC
>NW_015520554.1:1783-2560 GCF_001515645.1 Sinocyclocheilus grahami | reverse complement strand
TGTGTATTCCAGATTATATGCAAGTCAAAGACATAAATATATATGTATTATAATACATTTAGGCCTAAAACTGTGTAAAACTGCAACAACAGCAACATCATAAAAGTTACTTACAAACTACATTAGTTGTATTTATTAGTAATAATCAGAATTAACTATTCACCCACCAAGTAATATAGTTCAATCTGACATTTAGAGGCAAAATAATCAATTTTATAAAACATGGCAACACAAGCTTTGTTAGTAAGTTTATATAAAAACATACAAAGCCTATGAGGGCTGTAATGATAGGACGTAACTGCAAATTAAAGTCTTAAGTTTACTAGTCTCAAAACTAATTTTAGGCTTCAAGAACCAAGCGGTTATAAGTTGAAAACAGTGGTGAAGATGTGCACACTTCAGCAAGCTTTTCACTTCCCCTTAAGAGATGCTTGCTCGGTTAGTATGCCTGGAATTTACACCCAGACTAATCGACTGGAAAACCTGACTAATAATGTGCAGAAGAGGAAAGCAGACACGCACGGAGGCCCGCGGACGAGAGGGGTTGACAAATATGTAGTGGATGTGAGATCACCCCAGACAAACCGCCGCCCCTGTTTTGCTCCACAGTCAAGTGACACAGAGGCCACACGGGATGTGCTGCACATGCTGTCAGTCACCAGCACCCACTCACAGACGAAGAGCCGCCCACTGCTCCACTGCCAAACACACACACGCCTCATTTGCAATCATTCAATTATTAAAGGGGTCATATGATGCTTTTTTAAAGATCATTAT
>NW_015520554.1:0-789 GCF_001515645.1 Sinocyclocheilus grahami | reverse complement strand
GAAAGGAAAACTTGAAATCGCATCATATGACCCCTTTAAAAAGCCTTATGGAGTACAGTACCCTTTCAAAAAAACGAAATAGAATTTCTTGGCCATTTAAACAGACTAGAATTGTACCGTGATATACAGCTAGTAAAGTATGATTACTAATGACTAACAAAAACTACAACCTTACAAAGTAAAACCTTTCAGTAGTACAAAACTACTGAAGGCGTCCTCAAAAGGAGTCAAATCTCACTAACGTCTGGGGGAAATTCATCCTGAAAGTACAGCCAAGTAAACCCACACACAAACGTGCCCCTGTGTGGCCCAACCCCCGAACCGTGCCTGGCCCCGAGCTGAACTGCTGACGTCACATGCACACGAGGGAGGAGCGAGAGAGAGAGAGAATTCCTAAACAGTAGACAAACCCACTGGTGGGAAGCTTAGAAAGCCCTCAGCTGTGGCGAAGAAAAAAAAAACAAGGCTTGGCCGCGCGCCAGACCTCTGAGCTCAGCATTTTGTAATGCACTTCCTTTTCGCTTAACAGCTTGCATAATAGTGCTGGCCGCCACAGCCGCCAACATTTAACTCTTTGCATCCTGGTCACTATTTTGTGCACACACCGTGTGGAGGGTTAAAATGAATGCATGATGTGTGCTACACCAAAAACAAGCAAATCTCCTTCCCAGAATTCAAATACCCACGTCCAGCAGCTCTTGGAAACACCAAGTTCTTGCCCGACGCCTACTGCACTGCCAGATATGAAAAAATCCTACTGGAACTCAAAGCATCAGCAGACACGGCCTT
>NW_015520553.1:0-2561 GCF_001515645.1 Sinocyclocheilus grahami | reverse complement strand
CAAGCAAGTTGTTTACATTTTATCTATCCATGAATTGAGTCAAATTACCATTTAAACGTATTTTAATAACATATTTGCTTATTGTGAAATTGCGATAAAAGTGTAGAATAATGTTTTGCGCTGGGCTTGTTTCTAGATTTTAGCAAACAGTCACCAAAGACGCGAAGCGGGAGCTGGAAAAAGTGAGAGATCGCTTGTAGTTCAAATGTATCGATACATTTTAGCTGATAATTTGTTACCTTTATTCTAACTGTTCGGAAACGGTAGGTTGTCAGTCATGACAGAAGTTTTCACAGTTGTGTTTATAGTTGGTTGTGTTATGTTAGTGTTTGTTGTGTTCATGTTTTCTTTTGCCACTTGATATTTCTCAACTGCATTTATTGTTAGTATTAATATTATTTTTACATGAACTGTGTAAAACCATAAGTGTTTATCTCTCCATATGTCTTTGATTGCAACAAATTAAATGATGCACCACTATTTAGACTAAAATATATAGCCTAGCCTATGGTTGAGCGGCAGGTAATCACATCTGAGGTGCTATTACTTTTATATGACAGGTCTGTTAACAAGACATTTGAATAATTTACATTTAAGAAAATTTTGCCATTCATATATATATATTTTTCTCTCGTCAATGAAAATAGTTCCAAAATAAGTAAAAAAAAAATCAAGCTTTGTGTCACCCGTCAAAGCACAGACTCCACAAGCCTTCAGATTTTCACCCTTATATATGAATAACATTTTTGGAATGTTATAAACAGTATGAAATGGACTTAAGGACGGTTCAAAACTGACAATTCAAAACCTTTGTTTTGACCTGTGCACCTACTCACTGCCGCTCAGTGTCTGTTAGCGGTGCAGCTTTGGAAACCTCTTCAAAAACTGTCTGGACCACAGAGCGCCACTCTCATAATTTAAAATGTTCTGTTTGTGCTGTTGCAACTTTTTTTTTTTTTAATTCTTTATTTTATTTCATTACATCCATTTAGAATTATGTGTTCTGTGTGCGATACCTGCACTTTGTCCTACAAGTAATGCAGTTGGGTCCCCACATTCATTGTGCTTTTCATTGTACTGTATGAAAAAAAAAATTCGAAATATTTTCAAAAACATGACATTTATGACTCAGAAAGCTTTCTGGAACTGAAGCCCCACAAAGAAAAGATGGCAGCATCCAGTTTGAGTTCTTCCTGGGCTTCATGCGCCAACCAAGCAACTGCCACTGAGATTAATTGGAATGCTAAGGAATAGCTCTCTCCAGGTGTTATAGACTTGTTTTAATCTAAATCAGCTTAATTGAGCGGATAACCAGCCAAGCTGGCAACACTGGTTGCTTCTACAGTACATCAGAGATGTGTATCTGGACTCAACATCTGCTTTGTCCTGATAAAAACTCTGAATTATCTATGAAGAGTGAACACGTTTACTATGTTTGTAATGCAAACATAAATCCATCCAGACTGTTTTAATGCTTGAGGGGACCTGAAGTGGCCATCAACCATCTGATGCATTCAGACATTTACAGGTTCTTCTGTTGGCTACAGCATCACATATTACAAGATAAGATCGTATTTCATAATAAGCAATTAAGTACTAGAGAAAAGATATTTCAGTTCACAGGGTATAAACCTGAAGGCATGCTATACTTGAATAATTTTCAGTAATTTACAACTTATTCAAATTCACATGCTAGGATATTGACAGTATGTGACACAATGGTGTTGTTTTACTCTTATTTTCCTCATTCATTGAAATCCAGACCTCCACACAATGCCTTAGGTGCACAGGCCTTGTCTGTCATGAATTTTACTTGTTATAGACCTTCAAGACAAGTTATATCTTGCATTTGCATCACTTTTTGTCAGCTGAACTTGAAGGCTGAGTCTCCTATGTGGTCTAGTGATGCCAACGTGTGTAACTGTTGTTCTTTATATGGGCATAAATTTCTTCACATGCCCTGATGGCATCATCCTTTTTCATGAGCGTAGAAGCCATTTTTTATTTTCTTGAATTCGCCAAATTTAGACAACATTCATGTTTGGGCCTCGTCAATACAGTGAACATGCACACAAAAATGAACAAATGTGTTTTATCTTATCACATCCAAACAAGTTCCAAAAGCCAAATGTAAACCCAGAGCTTCAGATTAACACATGTGAGCGATGGCACTGGTGCAACCAAGTCCTACAGACAGTAGCAGGAGACAAAACATAAGTAAACAAACCCACTATGCACATAATTGGTCTGTGCTGTACTGTTCCTTTTGGGTTGTAATTTCATAGTGACAAAATTTAGTTGCACCAGCATGAAAAATGGTTTCCTTTTGTGCACTCAAAAA
Source organism: Sinocyclocheilus grahami (assembly GCF_001515645.1). Lineage (NCBI taxonomy): Eukaryota > Metazoa > Chordata > Actinopteri > Cypriniformes > Cyprinidae > Sinocyclocheilus > Sinocyclocheilus grahami. The sequence continues at coordinate 220 of NW_015520553.1, read as the reverse complement.
ATATTTAAGCCTAAATTTAAGAGTCATGTATTTGGATTGAATATAACATTTCCATCCATTTGGATTACACCGTTTTAACATTAATACTTTGAGTTAATAAGTTAAAACTTGTAATGCATATTCTCAGTCATACATAAATGAAAGAGGGTAAGAAACAGGTAAGCATCCTGCATAAAAAAAAAAAACATGGTTAGTTTATTATTAACTAATTGATATTATT
>NW_015520552.1:2318-2561 GCF_001515645.1 Sinocyclocheilus grahami | reverse complement strand
GCATAATCAGCTTCCTCCACATTGTTTACACGATTCTTTTTGGGGGTTTTAGTGTGGCACATTTTTGAAAAATGGTCTTTTCCATTACATTTGTGACATACTTGACCTCGTGCGGGACATGTTTGGTCTCTTCTTAAATGGTCTGTGTGTCCACACCTGTAGCATTTCCTGTCCACTTTTTCATCTTTTCTCTCTGCTTGCTTGTTTCTGGTGTATCCTTTATTTCCTTTCTCTTTTGTTGAT
>NW_015520552.1:0-535 GCF_001515645.1 Sinocyclocheilus grahami | reverse complement strand
CCAGATGTGATCAGGAATCTCAAAGTGACTGAAATCACAACATCATCTGTGTTTCTGACATGGGATGAACCATTTGGAAATAGAGATTGTTTTAGAATTGAATGGACTAAGAAAAGTATGCTTGAAAGAACTGGTGGAACAAGTGGAAATTCAACAGAAACTATTAACAATTCCTCTCTCATCACTGGTCTGACTGCTGGAGTCAATTACACATTCTGCATCTCTGCTGTGACAGCAGATAAATCAACAAAAGGAGAAACTCATTGCATCTCACAAATTACAAGTATGTAAAATTCTAAAATATCTGTCCTAAATAACTTTGTACAAATCTGATCACAATCCAAAGGTCCCACATCAAATATTAGAATAATGTTGTGAGTTTCAATGTAACCTCAATCAGAAAATGAAATAAAACAGCTTGTGTGTTTTTTAAGGCTAACCTGTTGCATCTCAGTGTATATTAGCATGTCATCTTGTTTCATTAAGTGATCTGGTTAATATTATAATCAAAAAAACTTTAAACACATTACTGTTG
>NW_015520551.1:2212-2562 GCF_001515645.1 Sinocyclocheilus grahami | reverse complement strand
AAAAAAACAAAAAAAAAAACACGATCCATGACCTGAAGAGTTTTACATATAATAATAGGATTTTTACTTGCTAAGAAAGTATAAACTATCAATCAGACGACAGAAGGCATGTTGTAGATTGTGTACAACAGGTTTTTCAGTACAATTTTGATCATGCTCACAATTTAGAAATGTTCTAATCAAATATGATACAGTAGGCTTTATAGGGTTAAATGCGAGTATCAATGAACTCAGGCTTTCGAGGAATGTTTATTTGTTCATCTCTCAATCGTAATTGTATTGCATTGCATTATATGTTTTGAAACTAAGGAGCTTTGATCATAAAACTATGAAAGTGCGTATAAATAGTA
>NW_015520551.1:0-1804 GCF_001515645.1 Sinocyclocheilus grahami | reverse complement strand
ATTTCATATGTAAAAAAGTGAAATATGTAAGTAAAAGATGTATCAAATGTGATGCTCAACTAAAAGTACATATCATAAAGTACATTCAAACATATCCTATCCTATAAAGGTTTAATAAACTATTCCATTTATTATTTCATGTGAGGCATTGTAAATTGTTATCATTTATACCTCATGTTGTTTCAAACCTCTATGACTTTATTCTTTTTTAAAAGAAGATATTTTGACGAATGTTATTATGTTTATCCACACAATGAAAGTCAATGGGGTCCAAAACAAATAATGGAACGTACTGACTTTCTTTTTTCAAATGATGACAGAATTATTATTATTATATTTTTCGGTAATGGTTCTATGTGAAATAATGTGGATTAGTTTTATGCGATTACTTTTGTTCTGCTGTGATTTTGTGTATGTTGGTGGTTTTTGTTGGTGTGAGTTTCACTGTGTAGTGAAGTGTAAGTTCAGACCATGTTGCCGTGACTCTAGTCATTGTTTCTGTAGTTGCCATGGATGAACCTGCTGTGCTTGTCTTCATCAGAAACAGTAGTATATGTTGTCATGAATAGATGTCCTAGATGTCATTCATTAAATTGCTGTGACAGCAGCAGGTTTATTAAATCAGGGTGAGGTGCAAAACCAATGCAGCTGGACAGGCCAGTCGGCACGAACAAAAACATAACTTTCCTTCTTTCTTAGAAATATTTTTCAACTTGTGATTATTTGTGCATCCATTTAATGCACTGTCATTCCTCATTTTCTGATTTTCTGTGAAATGTGTGTAGAGCTATTAATGTGTGATTGGATTAGATGTATGTTTAGCCTTATTAATATTATGGGTTTTTAAGAAACCAACATGTAGAAGCCAACATGAATGCCATTTACAACCCGGTCTTTATAATTTTACATGATATTCAGTGAGAGAGAAAAATGAGGACAGGGCTTGATTTTATCTTTGAGGAATTGATTGGATTATGAAAATTCTCTGTATGGCAGAAGGGAGAGCCTGAAATATAAGAGGGATTGGTAACATCAGCCAAAAAGAAGAGTCATAGCAAAGGCAGAGGAAGTTCTAACATTTTGGTTTGATTTTGATTTTTTTATTCCCCTTTGAATTGATGTGCTGAATGATGAATCGTAATAGTAATGGGTAGAAAGTAAAAAGTTCGAGTTTGACTCTGGGGCAGTTTTGACATTTGATTTTTGAGGGATGTGACCTTGAGTTGATGTAAAACATTTTATGCGAGTGTGAATGAATAACCTGTCTGAAATTATGGTGTGTTTTGAGGAGTAATAATAGGTATCATGAAAATCAGTCACATCAGCTAGTGCACATGAATGCCAGTGACAGGGTTTGACCACATTCAGGATTGAATAAATGCATAACTAATTAATTACGGAGTGTCTATTAAAAGGCTATTTACAGTAGCTCCGCCCACCACTGACTGTTTGAGCCAGAAACCGAAACAAAGCAAAGATCTTTTTTTACATGACTGGGACTGACCTGAGATCGAATCCACACTTTTTTGATTACATTCTGCTTCCTTTTCTCATCACATATTAACTCTGAGAGGAGTTTATTTCAAAATAAAAAAAAGTGGTTAACGGGTGTTTAATAGACGTATAATTGAAATGGTGCAAATAGTATTTGCCAATATTTACACTTAGTGCAAACAAAATACAGCTATTTTCACAGTGCAAATAGCCTCTGACAAATAATTATGCCATTTTTTTTCATGATTTAAAGAAAACTTTTTTTTCCTTAAAGGGGTCATATGATGCTTTTTTAAAGATCATTGTTTTG
>NW_015520550.1:2008-2562 GCF_001515645.1 Sinocyclocheilus grahami | reverse complement strand
CAGCTTTGCATCACAGGAATAAATTACATTTTAAAAAATATATATAAAAAAACTTTTGTGTTAAATTGCAATCATATTTCACATTATAGTGCTATAACACATTTATAACACTTTATAACACGTAACACACTTGTCCCTGCATTTTTGATACAAATTCAGCATTGGTGAGAATAAGAACATAACAAATAGAAAAAATGAAAGTGTGAATAAAAAGTGTACTAATGTAATTATAAACTCACTTTTTTATTGGTTTCATGGGCAAGTTCATTTTTCTTCACACATTCTGTGATGATATTCCTCACCTCACTGGCCTTTAGAGGTGTCCCCTTTCTGAAACACAAAGTCACATGCTCAAAGCATTCTCAATAATACACTTAAATATACAACAAAATGTTTCCACTCATTAACTTTTTCTGGGCATCCTGAAAGAGAGGCTCCAGGCATGCAGTGACCCCATATAGTGGTGTGATTTCAGGGGGCTGGTATGGGTAAGCTCTACCCCCCTCCTTAGACGCTTTCTCCGGCTCAAAATCCTCTGGTATGCTGAAAGAACA
>NW_015520550.1:0-613 GCF_001515645.1 Sinocyclocheilus grahami | reverse complement strand
TCAAATTAAAATTAGTGTGTCAGATTGGTCGAGACGCTACAGACTGCATACTCAGGGTTTCTCCAGTCAACGTCCACAATGCTCTCCACACCTTTACTCAGCTCCTTCACCTGAATCAGACTGTGATTCTTCTGCATGCACTGCAGAAACTTAGAAAGCTGGAATGGAAGAAAGAAACGTTGTGACCAACTAAAACAGAGATAGAAAGGCTACACTGGCATGGACTAAAATCTCACAATCTGTAAACAGTTAATACCTTTTTATAACTGGATTTTCTTGATATCTAGGTACTTTCCTTTAGGAAGGTGGGGGAACAAATGATCTTTTGTTACATTATAAACACTATAAATGTTCTCACTGTCATTTATTATTTTGACATTTTGATGGCATTTTTTAAAGTATCAATTTATTTAAAAAACAATGACCATAGTGTTCCCAAAAAACAGGTAAGATGACAGAGGTTTAAAGGTAATAATCGAGGAGATATTACCAGCAGGACACCATATGGTTACGCTTGAAGATGCTAGTCAGTAGTGGAAGCTCTGACTTTTTGACTTTAGTCTTAAGGGCATGGAGGAAACACTGCAGCAGTAACTCATCCATCTGCTCTGTA
>NW_015520549.1:1721-2562 GCF_001515645.1 Sinocyclocheilus grahami | reverse complement strand
ATAATGTTCTTTTTAGCAGCATCATATGACCCCTTTAAAACTATTTAGGGAAAAATTATTATATATAGCACACAAAATTTGAACTTATTTTAATCAATACTTTTTAGTACGAGTTATACGTATATTTATAATCAATTATTTTGCATCAACGGTCATCATATTTTTTGTCATAACTCAAAATAGGATAATTAGAGTATGTGTTATAATATTTTGTATAAGTATGGCTAAGGTAGCATAAAATGGTTGCCTACTTTCTAGAACAACATCAAAAGTGCACCAATATAGGCTATATAAGCAGCGTTGTAGTCTCTTTCCTTTTATGTAACCTTTTATCACAGACATTATTCTTTATAAAGTCTTATCAAGGCTTTAACCACAAATCAGAAATCTAAATGACATAAGGGAATTCATGATTGTAAAACCGTATGTCCTTGCACCCAATGCTATAGGAAAGTAAACACAATGGAAAATCCAGTGGTCACCTCTCCTTCCTCTTTACTGTAACTTTGTTATGAGTCTATGCTAGTCATATTCAGATCACCAGAGTTTTTTTATTTATTTTTTTAAGTAAAGTGATGTTGAATAGAGCAATTACAGTTTGCCTGACAAGCAGAAAGAAGCTTATTAGAGTATGTGGAGGAGTAGAATTGTTAATCAAGATTGGATCCGCTGCTATATTCATAGAGCGTTTGAGTGGATAAATTGGACAAGCTCATAGGGGATATATAGGCATTTAGCTCAAAGAGATGTCTGGATATCAAGTGTGGCCTATTTAGTGGTGCTTTCTAAATGCAGACATCATTCATTGCCTCAAAGCTCTTAATCTTAAGTATTAACCCTC
>NW_015520549.1:0-369 GCF_001515645.1 Sinocyclocheilus grahami | reverse complement strand
ATTTTTACAATATCTATTTTAATGCCATAGCCAAAACTTTATGCTATTGCACATAACTTATTGAGTTAATGGTAAAAGTTAACAAATTAATTTAAAACAATGGATTGTGCTTTCAGTCAGCAATAAAGAAAAACATTTATTGAATATAAAATCAATTAAATAATAGAAACAAAAATTTAAAGGGATAGTTCACCCAAAAATTTAAATTCTGTCATGAATTACTCACCCTCATGTTGTTCCAAAACGGTAAGACCTTTGTTCATCTTCAAAACACAAATTAAGATATTTTGGATGAAATTTGTGTGCTTTCTGACCACTAATATTACATGGACTATTTTAACCATGTCCTTACTACCTTTCTGGGCCTTG
>NW_015520548.1:2192-2562 GCF_001515645.1 Sinocyclocheilus grahami | reverse complement strand
AATTTATTTCTACATCGTAACTCCTTTATGGTGTTTAACATGTGACCCCAGATGTTGTGTTTATTATTATTGTTCTAGGTCTTTTATTTTGAAACGTTGTCTGGTGATTTTTGCTGTTCTACTGTCTTTTATTTTGTAGTTCTTGTTCTGTTTCATGCTGAATCTGGATTGTCTCCACCTGTGTCTGAACAGGCCTACTTTCCTACTATGAAGCCTGTGAAAACAGTACACATCAAATGAGCATTTGTGATTATGCAGTATTAATGAAAGTTTGTGGAGAAAAAGCAACAAAGTCGATTAGTGTAAACTGGACCTGAGTGAATTGTTTTCGTGGTTGTTGTTAGTACGTCATAAATCAAATAACATCCAC
>NW_015520548.1:0-562 GCF_001515645.1 Sinocyclocheilus grahami | reverse complement strand
TATGTATATGGGACTGTTACAACCATAAAATCTGGGCTGAAAATTAATATCTGTGATTAACAATTTGTCTATTTGTTGAAGTCTTCAGTTCAAATGCTGCAGCCAGGATTATTATTGTTAACTAAAACTAAATCCATAAAAACATATTCTTGTTACATAAAATAAAATAAAACATATAAATCTTAAACTTATTTTATTTCAGCTAGTTGCAAAGGCAACATTTCTAGTTTTAACTTGAAGTACTAAAATAATTCAAACTAAATAAATCTGGGAAAAAAAAGTCATTTCAATTTTTCTGGTTAAAAATTGTGATTGTGATTAGTCAAACAAACAAACAGACAGATAAATAAATCAAATAAAATACAATTAAATTAAAGAATGCCAGGTTTGTTGTGCACAATTTGGCCAAAATATTGTGCTTATATATCACTATGACTAATGGTAATTATGATAATGATGATTATTACTAAATATATTACATGATAAGAATAACAAGAAGTATTGCTATTGTAATAATGCCATTTCCATTTCATTATAAAATAAAATATTGAATGATGATGAT
>NW_015520547.1:0-2562 GCF_001515645.1 Sinocyclocheilus grahami | reverse complement strand
CAGGTGACAAAGAGTAACGCAAAAGTAACTTAATGCATTACTTTCCATAAAAAGTAACAATGTAAAACAATGTTACTTTTTTATTGAGTAACACAATACTGTAATGCATTACTTTCCTTAAAAATTAACAATGTAACACAATAAGTTACTTTTTTATTGAGTAACGCAATACTGTAATGAATTAATTTCCATAAAAAGTAATAATGTGACACAATAATTTACTTTTTTATTAATGCAATACTGTAATGCATTACTTTCCATAAAAGTAACAATGTAACACAATAAGTTACTTTTTTATTGAGTAACGCAATACTGTAATGAATTAATTTCCATAAAAAGTAATAATGTGACACAATAATTTACTTTTTTATTAATGCAATACTGTAATGCATTACTTTCCATAAAAGTAACAATGTAACACAATAAGTTACTTTTTTATTGAGTAACGCAATACTGTAATGAATTAATTTCCATAAAAAGTAATAATGTGACACAATAATTTACTTTTTTATTAATGCAATACTGTAATGCATTACTTTCCATAAAAGTAACAATGTAACACAATAAGTTACTTTTTTATCGAGTAACGCAATATTGTAAATCAATTACTTTCCATAAAAGTAACAATGTAACACAATAAGTTACTTTTTTATCGAGTAACGCAATATTGTAAATCAATTACTTTACATAAAACGTAACAATGTAACACAATAAGTTATTTTTTAATTGAGTAACGCAATACTGTAATGCATTACTTTACATAAAACGTAACTGTAACACAATAAGTTACTTTTGTATTGAGTAACGCAATACTGTAATGCATTACTTTCCATAAAACGTAACTGTAACACAATAAGTTACTTTTTTTATCGAGTAACACAATATTGTAAATCAATTACTTTCCATAAAAAGTAACAATGTAACACAATAAGTTACTTTTTTATCGAGTAACACAATATTGTAAATCAATTACTTTGAATAAAACGTAATAATGTAACACAATAAGTTATTTTTTATTGAGTAACGCAATATTGTAATGCATTACTTTCCATAAAAAGTAACAATGTAACACAATAAGTTACTTTTTTATCGAGTAACGCAATATTGTAAATCAATTACTTTCCATAAAAAGTAATAATGTAACACAATAAGTTATTTTTTATTGAGTAACGCAATACTGTAATGCATTTCCTTCCATAAAAAGTAACAATGTAACACAATAATTTACTTCTTTTATTGAGTAACGCAATACTGTAATGCATTACTTTCCATAAAAAGCAACAATGTAACACAATAAGTTACTTTTTATCGAGTAACGCAATATTGTAATGCATTGCTTCTAAAAGTAACTTTCCCCAACACTGCGTATCAGTATTTGAACAGTCAGATCTGGAGGTTGTTGTTTTGTTGTGTGTGTCAGGTGCGTTCCTGATTCCGTACCTGATCGCGCTGGTCTTCGAGGGGCTGCCGCTGCTGTATCTGGAGCTGGCCATTGGTCAGAGTCTGAGGAAGGGCAGCATCGGCGTCTGGCACTCCATCTCTCCTCTGCTGGGTGGAGTCGGTGAGTGAAACACATTCATCTGCATGTTACTCACACACACTGACATCTTCAGAATGTTTCCAGACAGAACCATGAAACTACATCAGTTATGTTCCTAAACTAACTTCGATGTTGGCTTGACAAAGCCTTGTTTGAAATAACTCTAAAAAGTTTCATAAAAATCAATAAAATGTTATTTTATATGTTCTAGAACATTGCTAAAATATTTAAACAAGTTGCTATCATGATTTAACATGCATGTTAACATGTTTCAGCACATTGGTAACAATTTAGTATGTTGTTAACATGTTTTAGCACATTGTTAACATGATTAACATGTTGCTGAAATGATTTGCATGTTATTAACATGATTAGCATGTTGTTAGTATTATGTTGTTAACATGATTAGCATGTTGTTAACATGTTGCTATCATGTTTTAGCATATTGCTAGCATAATTTAGTATGCTGTTAACATGTTTTAGCACTAAGACGATTAACATGTAGCCATGATGCTAGCATGATTAGCATACTGCTAGCATATTTTAACACATTGTTAACATGATTAACATGTTGCTGGCATGATTTGCATGTTGTTAACCTGATTAGAATATTGTTAGTTAACATGTTTTAATTTAATATGTTGATAGTATTATTTAGCGCATTGCTGACATGTTTTTATTTAATATGTTAATATGTTGATAGCATGTTGCTAACATGATTTAACACATTGCTAGCATGTTTTAACATGTTGCAAGCATGATTTAGCATAGTCATTAAGCTTTGCTGGTGACAGACAGCTTAAACACTCTGTACAAGAGTTTTCACCCCCTCAGTGAAAGTCTATGGGACTTTCATTTGTAGTTTTGATAGGTCCGGCTTTGCCAAGCCAACATCCTAACATCAGCGGGCTTGTTTTTACAGCTGTGAAACATGCTGAATTTTCTCTGAACAGATAAACATGGCTTTTATTCTCTGGTTGTTGCTTTCTGTGGAGTTCTGTGATTTTTTATGGTTGAATGTT
>NW_015520546.1:1973-2563 GCF_001515645.1 Sinocyclocheilus grahami | reverse complement strand
TGGAAGATGAATTCATGATGTACTCGCTCATTATATACATTTGGCCAATTTTGAACACAGAAAGTGTTACATAGTGCTGCTTTAATGCTCAAAAAATGCTTAGAGAAACTATTTACTACTAGAGAAAAAGTACAAGAAATAAGAGGGAGATGCAAGAAACAGTCATGTTATCCATGTTCAAGCCAATTCAGTAATAATGCACTGAACACTTCTATGACGAGCCATGAAACAAACAAGACTATCACTGCACTTTAAAACACATCCATCAAAATATGATGCAGTGCAGTGCTAAAAAGATTCTGGAAAATGTGTATCTGTTTCAGTGTTTCCATCACTAGATAGTAAAAGGAGCCAGCTCCCATCATTTTACAAATATGCTATCAAATAAACCAAACTTGGGAAATGTATAGGCTACACTGAATCTTAATTACTGCCATAAAACTAAGTAAAATGTCTCATATCGCTAGGCTATGGGGCTAGTAAGGATTTACTGGCAAAACACTTAACCAGTGCAGTACTTGTATTCCACGCATCTTCATATCTCCAACAACAAAAAAGGCTTCATTTGGATGTTCTCAAAGCTGACGGGG
>NW_015520546.1:0-555 GCF_001515645.1 Sinocyclocheilus grahami | reverse complement strand
TCTAAACAACAAAACGAGTCTCAGTCTCAGACAGTCCTCGTGCCCGGTGCTGTGTGGCATTCCCTTGTGTCCCGGAGCATGCGACGGCCCAGCCGGTCCTCTAGAGGGGAGGAGGGGGTATATGTGGGCCAAACGATCAGACGTGCAGGATCTCCATACTGTAGTCCTCTGTCTCTATATACTGGGAAGAGTTTGTGTCCGACTGCACCGGCCCGAGCGCCTCTTTATTCTCCAAGTTGGGCTCCAGAAGAGAGGGCTTATCAAAAACATTCTTTTTACAGGTCTCTGGGCGGTTCTGCACATATATTACTCTGTTGTAGGCCTTGAGTCTCTTCCACAACTGGATGTAGACCTTGCATTGCACATACATGAACACCAGTCCGCCAGTGAAGCCTATAGCCACCACCACCAGTTTGGTCCAAAAAGGCCATTCCAGTATCCCTGCATGAGAAACGAAAAGGAGAAAGTACACTGCTGTAAGTACGTCACACACATTAGAAGTGCTTATTTCACATTGTAACGTGAGCATCAGTTTACAGTCCAGGATCAAACATA
>NW_015520545.1:2171-2563 GCF_001515645.1 Sinocyclocheilus grahami | reverse complement strand
AAAAAAAAAAACACCTGTAAAAATAGCAATATTTTGAGAAATTATTACCATTTAAAATAACCGTTTTGTTTTATTCTGAATCTACCGTTCATAACACTACTGTTCAAAAATTTGGGGTCTGTAAAGGTTTTTGATGTTTATGAATAAATTAATTTATGTTTATGCTCACCAACGCTGCATTTGTTTGATGAAAGTTATAGTAAAAATAGTAATATTTTAAAAGATATTATTACAATTTAAAATAATTTTTTTCTACTTTAATGTATTTTAAAATTTATTTTTTTCCTGTGATGCAAAGTTGATTTTTCAGCATCATTACTCCAGTCTTCAGTGGCACAGGATCCTTTAGAAATCATTCTAATTTGCTGATTTGCTGCTCAAGAAACATTTCT
>NW_015520545.1:0-566 GCF_001515645.1 Sinocyclocheilus grahami | reverse complement strand
TATTGTGAGGTTGATGGCATTAAATTAAATCCATTAACTAATATAAAAAAACTTTTGTACTTAAGCTGTGTTTAAATGTAGATAAGAGACCGTGGTTGTTTAATTTTCCAATGTGTTTCACATGGCATTACAGCATCAGTATTTAATTTCTTTTTGGCTAAAAGTGTAAGTATGACTGAACTATTAGTTATTTCCTCCTCATAAGCCAAAATTACAGAATTTAGTTTTCTTTCAGGCAGCATAATGCGTCAGAATGCTGTAAGGTCTCTCAAGACACTGTGAAGAATCATTATCACATGATACCCAAATATGAATGCTGTTTTATAGAGCTCATTCAGTTCAAGAAATGAATGAGACAAAATAATAATAAGAGGAAATTAAATAAATAAATAAATATTTTAATATCACAATACCATATTATAAATTTTGATTAAAAATATTAGCACCTGTCGTTGCCAATAGTCTCATGGGCAGCGGGCTGACATATATAGCGCCATTGCGCTTCAGGCGGCCCGAGTTCAAGTCCCGTCTCACAGACCTTTCCTGATCCCACCCCCTCTCTCTGT
>NW_015520544.1:0-2563 GCF_001515645.1 Sinocyclocheilus grahami | reverse complement strand
TATATATATATATCAGTTGTGTTTTTTTGGGTCTTTGAGTTAAATGATTTTGACCTTTTGAAAACATTTAATACCTCAAAATGTCCTCTTGAGTCCAAAATTGGATTTACTAAACCAAACTGCAAAAATAAATTGTTCTGAATTATATATTAAACATAACAGACATGACGATCGCTCCATGCTGTTACTGATTTCACATGTGAAGGAGGTGTTTCTTAAAGGCACTGCAGATAAAACGTTTTGCATACAGACGACAACATTGTCAAAATCCCATTCACATGAATCCGAGAAAATGACTAAAAAGGCTGTAGTATTCGCGCCGGGCCAGTAGATGGAGATGTCACAAAGAAAGACTACGTGTCTGCGCACATAGCTATAGACTGAACATGTAATACCCTGTGCATGATTTCACCGTTTTCACAAATGTGCGTTTTTGTAGTTTACACCAAGAAGATAACGGTATTGTTTTCAAAAACATGCACTTTGAAACCCGTTTTCAAATGTTTGCGTGTTAATGCTCTCAAAATGCAATTGTTGTCTAAATGAATTACTAAAACGCATAAAAGGTTTTCAGTTTTTATTTGAAAATGGTGTCGTGTGAACGCCCCCTAAGGCTAAGAGAAAGCTAAAAAGTAAAAAAAATAAAAAATAAATGTATGGTATGACTCAACAAAAATCACACTCATTCATAATGTCTGTATTTCATTTTTCTCTTTCTTCTTCAGGTCACTATGATAGATAAAAGTGCAGCTGAGCGAGCTTGTAAAGATCCCAACCCTATTATTGATGGACGCAAAGCTAATGTCAACCTGGCGTACCTCGGGGCCAAACCACGCAGCCCACTGACAGGTAAATAGCTGACACAAGCTTTAAACTTGCTCAAAGTAGGGTACTTATCTTTTAAATCCTATAGTTATCTATTGTTCTGTCACTTTCAAAAATGAATTGTGTAATTTAAGCACTGCAGAAATGCAAAAATAATGACTGTTTTCAAACAGGTTTTCTCAAACTCGGATAATGTTGCTGTGTTGGGCTGGCCAGGATGTTCAAATGAACAGAACAGTGTTTTGAAAGTGATTTATTCTGTTTATTTGATTCTGTTGTGATTAATATATTATACACTTCCCCTTTAAGAATTCTAAAGTAGTTTGAAGTCGTTTTGCCTTTATATGGTAGAGCAACTGTTGCAGCTTTTTCTTGTTGACACTTTTACTGTGGATGATTCATACTGGCAAAAAACTGATGTATGTTTTCATCATATCATGCTCCGAGTATCATAGTCTTTTGCACTCTCTCTCTCTCTCACACACACACAGCTCTCTCTGGCTGCCACACACACACAATATCACACGTATTTTAACGGGTTGTTTGATGGGTTAAGCCTGTCAAGAATTTACTGCCATGCTACATTTGCATCTATGCATGTGTGTGAATGCATTGACAGAAAGTGATATATGTTCAGTCAGTACGTCTGTCTGTTCGTTCGACCTCCAACTTTGCATTTCTGTTTGTGTTTTGTAGCTAATATGTCAGAAAAGAGGAAGGGTATTGTGGAGGGAACCTGAAGCATGTACACCTGTCCTAACACACCATATTCACACAGGAAAAGAGGCCCTTGCTCTTGTTCTCGTCCAAACATGTTTGAAACGGCAGTCGTGTATCACTCTGTCTCTCGCTCTCCTCTGCTGTTGTGGCCATCATCGCATGACTCACGCCTCGATGTACTGTTTTTTTTTTTTGTTTTTTTTTCAGGCTTACATGTTACTCTGGGAAATATATTGTTCAAGCACATTTTAGTTCAAAAGTGAATGACAAATAAAGATCATTAAAAGAAGATATCTTATAAAAATCTAGTAAAATACAATGCCAAGTTCTTAAAAAACATTTATATGACATTTATAAACGATATACATATCATAGATATAATATATATTATTTTTTTAAGCTCAATTCTTTTATATACGTTTTATTTCAATGACAATCAGTGATAAAAAATGATAACCGAGATCATTAAATGAAGAAATCTTTCAAATAAAATCAAATTAGTCAAGTTCTTGAAATTTTGACAATGTTGAAAAGTAAAACAATATTTTTCTTTATATCTTGAATACACTTTAGTTTATAATGATTAAGTTTAATCATATATATATATATAGCTTTAATTTATTATTATTATTTCTGTTTGTTGTAGTCATTTCTAGTATTTCAACTTTAGTTAAATTATTTTTTTATAAGTTATCTTTATTAGAATGATTATTATTAATTATATATTTATATTTACAAATTATGCCAAGCTATACTGGTGTCAAAGCCTTTTCCACAATAATTTCAGGCTATTAATACCAGTAATTTTTAGGTTATTAATACCAGTCATTTCTGGTTATTAATATAATCAATTAATATTAATCAATAACTTTTTATTTATTAAAATATTTGGGCCACCTATACGTTTTTGATAAAAATATCAAAATTAAATAAACATGCTCAGTTTATTCAAGTTATTTTCTGTATAAACTGCATTTTTAATGTATTTTTGAGTAACATTGATCCAGACACAAAAAAA
>NW_015520543.1:2358-2563 GCF_001515645.1 Sinocyclocheilus grahami | reverse complement strand
ACAAACACTCCCCATTTTAGAGCATACAAACGTCTCGTGGAGGGCTCCCGTGCCTCCTAGAGCGTGTCACGCACATGAGAATGCAGGGCGGTCAGCTCCTCTGATTTTCCCCAAAGCAGCCACACATGATGGCTCCATAACTCCGGGTTGGGGTGCCACACCGAGCCGCTCATTTGAGACAGCAGGCCCTTCCTGATGGGGATCA
>NW_015520543.1:0-623 GCF_001515645.1 Sinocyclocheilus grahami | reverse complement strand
CCACGCTCTATCACACCGAGTAACCAGCGCGAGATTCCCGGAATATTTTTCCACGCGCTCAGGAACTGACATAGCAACTTTAGTAGCTTGGTCGTAGGATGCGCCGGCGAGTGCTGTGTGGCTATTACCTGTGTGGGCAGCATTTAAAAAAATTTAAAACATGTCTCAATTTTGAGACAGCTTGCGGCGCTTGGGGGCTGGGCTGATCGCGTACGCTTCCCTCCTCTCCGGGCTGTCAGGACAATGGCTAGGCAGCAGACGGCGGGCGGGAGTCACAGCGCAGGCTCCTCCGCTTGCCGTGGTGTCTCTTTCCGGGACCCTTTACACTTTTCTCCGCACATCCGGCTCCTGGCAAGGGGCAGCAGCGGTCAGCGGCTGCGGGCCTGGTGTCCCTGCACTGCGATGAGCCGTGCGCCAAAAAATACCTCAATCTCGCAGTCTGCTGCTGCTGCTGCTGCTGCTACTGTGGCATACCGTGGCTCATAGCTTTGCATGGCGCGCTTTTTAACCGGTGTGGGCGGCAGCATCTGCACCTGTCACTACAGAATGTGAATGGCTATACTACCTAGTTGAACACTACTTCGTAGGGGCGTGAACAACTGACGTAATAGTCCAGCGAAATC
>NW_015520542.1:2181-2563 GCF_001515645.1 Sinocyclocheilus grahami | reverse complement strand
AAATATGGCGAACTTCATATAAAATGAATGTAAAATCAAATTAACTAGGCCTACTTTTTTAACATACTTTGTTCAGAAAAAATAAATAAATCAAGATCGCATTTCTCTACTACCGTTTTCATGGAAAGTGTCCAAATTGGGCAGGTAGGCCTGCTACTGTACTAACCTCTGTAACACTGCGTTGTGGAGTATATTGGGCCTTTTAATGTGATCTCCAACAATTAAATGAATGCTAAACGTGAGTTTTCTTGTACTGTAAACAATCTTTTATTCTCAGGTGTTTTTGAAATATTTTGTAAACACCTTGTGACGCGCCGTCGCAAACTAAACACCTTTATATGGGAAGCCAAACAACCCAAAAGTGGGACGAAACAGTGCGGTA
>NW_015520542.1:0-775 GCF_001515645.1 Sinocyclocheilus grahami | reverse complement strand
TTAAATCCCGCCTGGGGGATCAGCTCAAATTCATCCCCAGGTAAAACACCTGGCTGTCAGCATACCCTAGTCAACAAAATCCTGAAGGAATGCGTGAATACATGTCTACAGTACTCCAATTAAAAATGCACTTAAATGTATCTTTAAAGTTCCTAATGGGAATTCTTTAATAGGATCCCAACATAACACAAAACTAAGTTGAACTTTATTATTATTATTATCATTATCATCATTATTACATATGACTTCTCATAATATTCCTGACTATTATCCTAATAGGACATTTAAGTTTAAAGGACATGTTTAAGGTTTAAACACTCCCCATTGCCTATTTGTATGAAAGCAGTATTTCTTAATAATGACATTCTTTATCTATCTAACAAAAGGAATGAATAAGTGGGACATTTTTGTGGGAATCCCATTGGAATTTCTATTGTAATTTGGAATCAATCTTAAAATATCACAATGGAAAATTCCTTAATTGAAGTTCTTATGTTTTCATAGGAATTTTTATTCTAACATGACACAAGAGCTTAAACAAAACACACGCGCACAAATATTTTAACATACAAAGTCCTAATTATTATGAATATTCATAAAATTCCAGTTCATTATGATTTTGAGTTGGACAAAATCTCTTTATCTAAGCTTAAATGTGTTGAAAAATATTGTTTATTGATATTTATTTATTAGTAATACTATATATATATATATATATTTATTTGTTATGTACAGTGTTGGGGAAAGTTACTTTTAGAAGTAATGCATTACAATA
>NW_015520541.1:0-866 GCF_001515645.1 Sinocyclocheilus grahami | reverse complement strand
AATACATTGGAAATAGTTGTTCAGCCACTCATCATGGTCTTTTACCGACTTCCATAACATTGTATTTTAATGTAGTCGTTGCTGTAAGTTTTGCAGATGTTTTCTCTACATTCAGTGTTTTCAGAATTGATATGATCACTTTTTTTACTCTACTTTTTGCATCTAATCATAAACAACTTCCTATTAACTAGACATTGAGCTGCTACCAGTTCCAGATGTTGTTCACATAATACTCTACAGAATTTGTATCCATCTCTATGAGTTGTCTGTCTAATTCTGTTTAAATTTGACAACCTTCTTTTAGAAACTTCCACAGAGCGAAAAGTAGTTAAGTAAACTAAGAATATTTATGTTATATGCTTATTTTATTTTTTGGGCTATCTCGACTTCTGTTTGGAACTGCACTCTGAATTAAAATAAACATTTCTTCAAAAAGATCATTATAAATCAGCAAGGGTGTATGATTTTAAAACTGACACCAGGTGGAATAACAACTTCTGAATATCAAAGGTCAGAACCATTATCAGCGGCTAACCTTAAAGCTGATGAAACCGAAGTATAGATCATGACTGATCTTTTCTTCCAACCTGATCTCACAGGGAAATGTAAAGTTTTTTTAGGAAATGCCAATTTTGTATGAATTTGTACAGCGTGAATTGTAGATATAACAGAAACATAAAAATTCAAATAGTATGAAATTAGATTCATGCGAATAAGCCACTACAGTTTTTTTCAGCTGCTTAAACACATTTTCAAAACTTTGCCTCTTTTTGTCAAAACTTTACACACAAATCCAAGAACCGCACACACAAAACGCAAAATGCCTCGCATTTCTTGCAAAATGAAGCACTGCATTCAAAATAACA
>NW_015520540.1:2092-2564 GCF_001515645.1 Sinocyclocheilus grahami | reverse complement strand
GTTTGTTCTGTGTTCTCAAACATATTGGGTTTGTGCTTTCAGAGTCGTAAGAGGAAATTGAAAGAGGTTATAGTGATATATAAAGCAGACAACATATAGACCCTCAGATTATTATTATATCTGTCAGTGGAGATGGTGAATGCCATTATAAAAGCAGCGCTTGAGAAGTTCCAGCAACTATGATTCATTGTCACTGCTGTAAAGACATGTTTGAAAAGACATGAAAAGAAGGCAGACTTGCTGTAGATTCAAGAAATATTCAGTTAAAAAATACAATGATACAGCTTGTGAGAAAGGGTCATACATTACATATTCATACCAAATGAGTCAAATTTACATATAAACGGATATTTCTTAAAAATTTGAAGAAAGTTTGACATGTAAAGTTTTCAGAAGTTCTTTTTGGCCTCATTAAGCATATCAGAAACTGTAGCATATAATCAGGCTTTTTGCAGGACAACCAGACTGCAGC
>NW_015520540.1:0-299 GCF_001515645.1 Sinocyclocheilus grahami | reverse complement strand
TGTGTGACAAAGATTTGGGATACTTTAAGACCTCCCTGGTTAGTCTCTGCATACATTGTTTTCACAATGAGGCATGTTCCATTGCAAAGAGGGGGATTGAGGGGATACTCTGTTATTTATTTAAATGCTTGTCACTTTTTTCATTATAACATCAATATTATTATTACTAGTAAGTGACTCATGTTATATTGACCATGTTCTAATGTTCTGTTGCTCTTCCTGATTTTTCATTTTTTTTAGCTTGATGATTCCAAAGGACAGATTGAGGATGCAAGGATGAAATTAGGATTCTTTTTTTT
>NW_015520539.1:2194-2564 GCF_001515645.1 Sinocyclocheilus grahami | reverse complement strand
TAAATCAATTAAAAATTAGTGTGTCAGATTGGTCGAGACGCTACAACATGTATGTGGACAGATTGGTTTGAGTCATGGCTACAACATTCCAAAAAAAAAAAAAAACACACACATGAAAACAATTTCTTACACAGGAAGTTGACTTCTTAATTTCAGGAGAAATACACTAAAATATTGTGTCATAGCCATGAAGGTCAGTCTCATTTGTCTACTTACCAGTGAAGTCCACCTTGTAAGTCATGCTTCCTACAGTAAACTGGACTGAGCCCCTTGGGTTTCTGTTGTACTGCTGCTCTATAAAATCAATTCTAATCGAAGATGACCTCCCACCTGATCCCTACAGAAATAAGAGAAAACAAAATAAAGGGTT
>NW_015520539.1:0-546 GCF_001515645.1 Sinocyclocheilus grahami | reverse complement strand
TGCTTTGGAATGTTGTGAAGTAAAAGTTTTCTAAAGAAAAACACTCTGATAAAGAACAGACACTTGAAAAGTACTAAATTACTGTAGAATAATTGTGTCACCTACCTAAAGCATAACTGCTGACATCATATTTAAGGTCATAATTCATAGCTCATCTTGTTTAAATTCATCTTCGCACTTCTAAACAGAGACATCAAAACGTTTGCGTGACATGTCAGTCAAACTTTGCCTTTCTATGAAACGTTTCCCGTTTCCAGTTTAACTAATGTACATTTTTGTAAAATTTTAAACGTTAGCCTATATCAGATAACGTGTTAAAGTATTAGTAAACGGCATAGTTCCATCTCAAGCTAAATTAGGCTAATACAATTTAAAATATGTTGGAAAATCCTCTCGGAATGGTAACAGTGTAAACAGGGTTGACTTACCTATTTACATGAACATGAGAAGCTTTGAGCTCAATGTTATGAAACCATTAAGTAGAGGTCTGCGCGGGACTGTTTTTTTTAGTCCCACTCCCGCAAGGTTATATTCCGCACCCACCCG
>NW_015520538.1:0-2564 GCF_001515645.1 Sinocyclocheilus grahami | reverse complement strand
TCTGCTGTGTTTTTCAATTTGCATGATTAAGATCTTAGTTGTGTTAACGTTGTTCATTTAGTTTCCAGGTTGTTCATTCTCAAAATGTCAACGTATCAAAATTCTGAACACTGCACTTAATTATCTGCAGAGCTTTAAAATCAGCAACGTAAAAACCAATTAACTTTAATTCGCTACCAATTAAAATTTGACTTTTAGGAGTGTTAATATGCTAATCATGGCACTAAACCTATGCTGGAAACTGTTTACACATCGCAGGCCCCTGAGGACATGAATGGAAGTGTGCTTGTGTGTGTTTATGTGTGCCAGCACAGAAAGATGGGGGAATGATGTGAAGTCTTGTCATAAATTTGTAAATCATTATTTATGCATTTGGATAATGAATCCTATGAACCTTGAACTTTGACTATTTAATTTGTTTGCTAGATTAGTGAGCGACCTTTGGAATTCTGGTGAGCAGCTGTTATGAGTGGCTGGAGATGGCTGTATGAACACATTTTCCAAAATAACATGGAGATGTGAACAGTCAACATATTGTGGGACTTTTATGACATAAGAAGTGATTACAGTGCTTGCAATACATTGCAATGCACTTGCAATACAATATTTCTCCGACGTGGTGTTGAGCACAAATTGCTCAACATACCGACTCCATTTAAAATTGTGTTTTGTAGATCATTTCAGGCTATTGCGCTATCTATTGTTGTTTTTGTAAACTCTATAAAAAGGTAAGGAAAGATGAGTGGGTAAGCGTCAAAACTACCTATTAACGTAAAACTTTTATAGCATGTTTAGCATTAAAACTGTAAGGTGTGGTCATACTTGAATCGTCATTCTGTATAGGCATTTGAACATGGAAGATCAAAAATCTAATCACATGTGAAGACATTTTTTGTGTGTGTTGTATGTCTGACCTATGTTTTTTTCATAGCTAAAAGACATTTGACCAACATCACAGATTGTCATAATGATTCATTTTGCATGTTTTAAGTCACATGTGGCTGTGCCT
The DNA here is from genome assembly GCF_001515645.1 of Sinocyclocheilus grahami. Taxonomy (NCBI): domain Eukaryota; kingdom Metazoa; phylum Chordata; class Actinopteri; order Cypriniformes; family Cyprinidae; genus Sinocyclocheilus; species Sinocyclocheilus grahami. The sequence continues at coordinate 1,555 of NW_015520538.1, read as the reverse complement.
AAACTGACAACGATGACATCTCTGCAATATTTGCATATTGAATTATGATTGGTCTTGTCTTCCTTGCTTAAAATTAACTAAATCCCGCCTTTATGCTGCAAAGATAAAGTGTTGATTCTTGTGCACAACTGACTGAAAACAAGACAGTTGCTTAGTATCATGACAACGACAAAGCAGCTCTGATGCAGCAATTTGTTTACATAAAATCATTTTCACAGAACCAAAGCCAATGGAATCTAATCTTACCTTAAACTGGAACACTAATCTTTCGCTGCTTTGTGCTTTTTGCTGATTTCCTTCAGGAAATGCAAATCTAGTTTTACTCATCCCCTACAGAAGTTAGAATAGAGAAGGAAAGAGGTTGCTTTAGGTTCAGACGGCATAACTTTATTTGTTATTTGTGTCGCAGAGATTCTATTACACTGAAGGAACACTCACTTTGCAGGAATGCAGAGTCATCCACCTGAAGCTGTTATTATACAGTTGAGACTTCTCTTTAAAGAATAGTGTCTCTTCCTTGCTTTGGTTGAGGTGAAATCGATAAACATACAGTCCATTATCTTCTTGTCTTGTTGGATTGTGTTTTGAATGGAGAGTCCAACAGTGATGCTCAACCACCAGAGCTGGTTCATGACTGTGTAAAACCCGAGAGTTGTACAACTGAACATTTACTGATGTGCTGTCATTAAATGTTGCACATGCTTAAACATGGGCATCAGACAGTTCTCGGACATAACAGGCATATTAAATATGCATTTCCACGCTATACAGTATGTGTATAATTAAAAAAAAAAAACTTTAAAAACTTGCTTACACAGGATATACTAACTTACCAAAAATAAAATAGCAAGTTGACAAAAAGACTGAATCCTAGATTTGGTGATTATATAGCATAATAAGAGATTTAAAAGCATTTTTAAAAAGGCCGAACAGTTTTGACCACAATCACCAAATTAGGTCAAAGATTTTCTGCACATTTATGCACTGAAATGCATTTTTGCCATCTTGGAAGAATGCTATGCATTGCAGGCCATTGTGGCCACAAATGTGCAATTTTAGAAGAAGTATGAGTGTACATATACAATAATACTGAGACATGACAACACTATGAATTATAAATCACAAGAGATTTTTATTCATCCCAGACACAAGTCTTCAATAAGAAACAAATGTTTTATACATAACCTTACATCTATGTGAAACAGCTGGGAAAATCCCCAAGTAATTGCTTCTCTAAATGATTTGATGTAAATGCAGAGACAAATGAATAAATCACTGCTTGTTTCCTGTTTGTTTGTCGAGGCTGTTGTCGCCATTTGCAAATGACAGGGCTGAGGTGTGTGAAGAAGGGTGCCAGCAGTTCACGGCGCACCAGGCCTGTGATTAATTCCACTGACAATGTAGTAACCAATGATCGATTGAGGAAGCTTGGGCTGAAAAGACTGTTTCCCCTTCACTTGCTTTGCCTTTTTCAGAAGACGTCTGATATTTTGATCACCGGTAAAGGCTCTGTCAGTGGAATTAATCAATGACAGAGAGAAAGAACCACTGGAGA
>NW_015520537.1:2070-2564 GCF_001515645.1 Sinocyclocheilus grahami | reverse complement strand
GCTTCATATCAGACAGTCTTAAACAGATTTAAAAACAAGCCTCAGTTGTGGTAAGTTTAAACGGTAATGTTAACACGTGTCAAAGTACAACCAATAAGCCTAAGCTACGGCGTGCCTAGCAAACCAACATGTTACTGAACAACTAGCCTTAAACAACCAGCAATATTTGACAATAGCATATTTGCCAACATAGCGTTAAGCGATGAGAATGAAATAAACTTAGCAGGAAATGTTGTTTAATATATTTATGGGGGAAGCATCACCCCAAGCGCATCAAGTGAGGAACCAAAGGAAAACCACAAATTTATTTTTTACAAGGCGCTGCTTGTACTGCTTAGAATAATTGGACTATATTTAAATCCCTTGTGTCCATTTGAGCGCTCAGTCATAACCTTCCAAATCACCACCGAAGTGTTTTATTTTTTTTTATTTATTTATTTTTTTTTATGAAATGAACATAGCTTGATCTCAGCCAGTTAATTTCACCCTAATTT
>NW_015520537.1:0-412 GCF_001515645.1 Sinocyclocheilus grahami | reverse complement strand
GCTCTGATTGGTCAGATGGTCCAGTCTGTTGTGATTGGTCTACCGTGTACAGCTCGTGTCGGAAAAATATTAAATATAAAGAAAATATAAAACATCTATTATGTATCATACTTACAGGTTGTAATTCATTGGAGCCAACTGGTCCAAATAAACTGGGTACTGAGCCCATCTTTCAAGAGCAAGCGTTTTGTGAATCCGTCGTAGAACTCCCTGAGATTAGAGAAGCAGTCATCAGTAAAATGATTGGGGTTGTACTGCTGTGGTACAGTGGAAAACAAATATTTTTAAACACTGATTCTTTGCGGCCTCATCTTTCGGAAGTGAAAATAAAACTAATTTACTTTCACAGCGTAGGACACAGAGTCTTTTCGACATGACGTTAACCTCACGAACAAGCTACAGTGTTTGTGGG
>NW_015520536.1:1970-2565 GCF_001515645.1 Sinocyclocheilus grahami | reverse complement strand
GCAGCAAAGTCATGTCTATGAAGTCATGCACTGCTGAGTAACACACTTGTCATCTTTAATTCATATGCTCAGGCGTCTGTACTAGTGCAAATAGTGCCTTAATAGTGGTGTTATAATATCTGATCTGGTGAAGTGGGTCTTACCTTTGTTGCAGCGTCCACAGTGGCACCAAGTTTAATAAGGTCAGCCACAACCTCCACATGGCCTTCTTTAGATGCTAGATGAAGAGCGTTCAACCCATTCTGCATCCAGAGAAACAGATGAATCATGACTGTTTATAAATACTATTTAGGACTACAATGAGGCATATCAGATGGAAAATGGTTCATGGTTAATCAACATTAGAGCTACTCAACATTAGAAAGTCTCTTATGCTCACCAAGGCTGCATTTATTTAGTCAAAAATAGACTAAAAACAGTAGCTTTGTGAAATATTATTATTTCTAATATATGCAGATTTGCTGCTCAAACATTTACCAATGCTAAAAACAGTTGTGCTACTTAATATTTTTGTGGAAACCCTATTTAAGTATTCTTTAGAAATTTCAAGAGAAGAGCATTTATTTGAAATAGAAATCTTTTGTGACATTATAAA
>NW_015520536.1:0-302 GCF_001515645.1 Sinocyclocheilus grahami | reverse complement strand
TATAAGAAATGTTGTTTATAATGAATGTCACTATTTGTTTGTTTTATACTTATATTTTTACTTCCTGTTCTGTTCTAAATTTAGATGATTTGTTGTGGAGTGAGGAGTATTAAAATACATGTTTCTAGTGTTTGTAAAGGTTGGTTTTACCAGTATTTTACATTATTTATACATATAATAATAAAATGTGACATTTTTATACATGTAAACATTATTTATACATGTAATAAATGACTTATCTATGTTTTTTCTCTCAACAATACAATTATATATATATATATATATATATATATATATATATA
>NW_015520535.1:1793-2565 GCF_001515645.1 Sinocyclocheilus grahami | reverse complement strand
GGAAAGTAATGCGTTAACGTTACTTTTGAGTTAGTTTTTAAATCTAAAAAAGATTTGCTTGCTTGTTTGCTTGTTTTTAATATAAAAATGTTTCCTCTTTTACAAACGTAAAAGCCCTTTTACACCAAAAGTGAAATTAATACGGCTCAAGCTGAAGGAAATGTAAATTCACGTCTGTACAGTAGAGGGCACCGCTCAAACTAATCACATGAAGATCACAAATGTCATTTTTGCATATTAGTATGGATGAATTGGATCATCGCTGCTTTACTAGTTACTTAAAGTAGTCTAACTTGTAATGCGTCCCCCAGCGCCTCTCTGGCAAGTCTGAATGAGTTCATCTCTCCTGCAGGTCTGGTTCTGGGTTCTCCGGACGGCAGAGGTCTTCTGCAGTATGAAGCCGTTCAGCTGCTGTTCTGTTTGGCGTTTGAGGTGGTTTTCACGGTGCACCGATCGCTTTACCGCAGCCTGCTTCCTCCGCTGCACAAACGTACGTTCGTTTTGCTCATCTTCAGTCCCTTCTGTGCTTCAGGCCGTCGTTTGGTGTGGAATGAGGAGGAAACCGTTGCATTATGGGTTAGAGAGACTGTAAGAGCAATAATGTCATTTATAATAGTAGCAGTGTTATTTTAGTATCATTAGTATAATATTAGTTTAATAGTATTGGTGTAATTAAGAATATTTTTGATGTAGTTTTTAGATTTACTGTTACTGTAGCGTATGTTTTATTTTTTTATTTTTTTGTGGTATGTCTAATTTTATTAATTTTTAT
>NW_015520535.1:0-943 GCF_001515645.1 Sinocyclocheilus grahami | reverse complement strand
TTTTAAGTTTATTTTTTGTTTAATTTTAGTTCAGTTTTAGGTTTTCATCTATTTATTTTACTTTATTTCAGTTGACAAAAATGTTTCTTAATAGTTTTTAGTTTTTTAGGCATGTTTAATAGTCGTATTCCCTCAAAAGCCCTAAACAAGGAGAAACAGTGCTCCGTTACAGTGCAGACAGAGATTGCATCTTTAGAGCGTTTATGACCGACTGCCAGCTCATAAGCGAGTCTCTTTACACTCCTAAATCACTTCATATATTTGTTACTGTCTATTTGACTTGTTTTATGCTTATGGAGCAAAGCAGTGGAAAAATACTTCCAGGAAAGTGGGCGGGGCCTGTGGCGATGGGCGTTTATGATGTTAACGCTCGTCTTCGCTGATGATTTGATTCGTTTGGTCTGCAGTCGTCTTTCTCATCTCAAACTCAAACGAGGTTCTGAAGCACAGAAAATCCCCTGGCAGCGAGTAATCTGGTGTTCTCTTTGTTTGGTGTAGGAAAGCGGCGTCTGGAGCGTGAGCTGCGCGGCATCAGACTGGCCCGCGTGCGTCAGGCCGCCACTCCCACAATCCCTCAGGACTTTAAACGCATCCGGACGTAGAGCGGTGAACACCCGAGTTTCGCTCTGCAGCAGCTGACTAAACAGATCCATGCACCTCGTAAACGCTTGATGATTGTCGTTAAACACGCGGAGATAAGAGACGCTCGTAAAACAACGACGGCGTTCAGCAGCTCAGACGCTCATTTCTGTTGTTTGCTGCATGTTCTGTGATGTTTGCATGTTGATGCATCTGTCGTCTAAATAAACCTTTGTTATGTAAATAAACTAAAATCTGTTATTTCAGCACAGAAAATAAATTTAGATCACCACAGATGTGTAGTCTTGTTCAGTCTATTTGTCTGTCTGTCTCTATCTGTATCTCTCTGTCTGTGTCTGTCTAT
>NW_015520534.1:0-2565 GCF_001515645.1 Sinocyclocheilus grahami | reverse complement strand
TTTTTTTTTTTTTAAACAATCAGAAATAGCATTTTGATAACTTTATGAACATTAGCTAAATGTTCTTAAAACATTTTTGGTAGCTGGGTTGCAATCATGCTAAAAATGCAGACGTTATCAGTTGCGTTCTGGCACATTTTGGAAAACAGAAGTGCATAAAATCTCGTTTATGTAGCTGGAAACAAAGTACTTTTGAGTATCTTTCTGGATCAGTTCACACTACTTTCCGCTAGCACACAATGGTGCTTAGAATGCATTCTTATGCTGTGTTATGAACGAAAATAAAATGACGCAAATGAAAATGCAAATCAAATTGAAAATACGTTTTTGGTTTTGCAAAAAGCGTCTCAATGCATAGTGTATTTTTTAGCCTTAGCATTTGTAATCATCTTAAGCAAAGCATTATGCAAAATTGCATAGTATTTTACAGCTAATAGTGAACAAAAAAAAAACTGAACAATACATCCTTGATCTTTACTAATAAACAGGCATTTAGGCATTACATGGGCCTGGGAGGAAATTCATCTGAGACATGAGAGGAAATGATGACTCGGATCTTAACGGGATTCTGTATTGCCGTAGCGTGTTCTACAATTAGTCTTCTGAGCTCATCGATTTAAGCCCACTATCTAGGAAGAGACGAGACGTGCAGATCCTTTCTGGGTGTTTTTACCCAGAGGGGCCGTCCTGATTGCTGTCCAGATGTCCATTACTTTAATTGAGAGTAAGGAACAGCAGACTGCCAACTTGAGAGAGAACGAGATAAGACAGGAAGAAGTAAAGTGCAGGGATGAGATGCTATTCCTGGTCAAAACATTCCACTTTGCCTCGGTTCTAAGTGCTGGAGCAATCCTGTCTTCCTGGTGGTGCATTAATGTCTCCTCTGTCTATAAAATCATAATGAGATCCCTCTTCTGCGCTATCCTAAATATTTTTAAAGAAAAGGCGATTTTACTGTGCTCCCTTGTGAAAATAAACAGGGTCCATTTGAATAGTATGTTGACTTTAAATTATCTTGCTATGTTTCAGTCATGTACAACTGCGAAGGTCATGTTTCTAGACGGCGTCCATCGAGGCTTAGTTCATTCCAGTGTCATTTAGGATGACAATATTTTTATGTAGCTCTCACAGGGACTGTAGTCTGAGGTTGCGGAGACGCCAAGCTCAGGGACAAAGCCTTGTATTTGTTTCGAAAGGTTTCCTTTTCATACTTCGGAGTTTTTTGGATATTTCTGGGGTCATAATTGAGTTGTGTACGGTTTTATTTCATGCCAGTTGCTTGTTCAGAGGATATGAGAGAATTTGTCTTGGCTGCATTTTAATTGTGGTTTGTTTGTTTTTCCAACATTTATGTGATTAAGTGCCATGATCAAACAGAAAATCTAAACTAAATTTGTGAATTGTAATAAGAAATAAGTTTAAAATGAGGCAGTATCGTTAGGAATATACCGTAGGCTTTGCATGAGACATATAAATTGTGCCTCTTAATTAACTCGCAAATTAATCCGCTCAAGACTTTCATATTTTGAGCAATTATAGGACTTTTTTTTTCTGATTAACAGTCAAAGTAAGCGTGGGAGTTCTGCTTCTAATAATTATAATGCTCGATATAATGGATGATTTTAATCAAGGAAAATAAAATGAGACACAAACCTTCTTGTGTCTTTTGTGACCAATTGCAGTAACTTGCCAGCCATCACTGAATATTACAGCAGCGGTTTCGCTCGAGTAACAAAATAACAGACAGTCATTTTTGTTTTAGGGCCTGGTGGCTGATTTACGATGGTTATTTTGGGCTTTAAAACAACAGGTGATATAAACAATGAGATTTATCCATGTACAACTACTACAACCTTGCAGGCTTTACATTCAGTTTAGCCAAAACTGTGTTTCAGTGTTTAAAAAGCTATTTTACATAAACTGATACTCTAGTAAATACACAATTTAGACTGCATAGATCAGTGTCAGAGTGGATGTAATGATATATATCAAATTATTTATTTTATTTATAATATTATTATTATTAAATATGAAGGTACATTTTCAAAATATTTTATATAATTTTGTAAATATACATTTATTTCATAACAACAACAGCATGTTGTTCATTGTAAATATGAATGCATATTTACAATATTTAATATAATTTAGTATTAAATAATAATTAAAATGAAAAATACAAGATGATGATGGTTATTATTAATAAATGCAAATTGATAAAATATTTAATGTAATTTGATATAATTTGTTTTGTAAACGTGCCTTTTATATAATAATAATAATAATAATAATAATAATGATGATGATGTTAGGTCATTTTTTAATTTCATAATAATAATAATAATAATATGAAATTCATTATTATTATTATTATTATATAGTCAAACTTGCAAAAAAAAAAAGATTCATAACAATAATGTAAAATTTAAGTAGCAGTAGTGAAATATATGTATGTATGTTGAAACTGGAGCACTGAAGAGCCAAGAAACACAAAATATACTTCTGCCGTCTCAGCAGAGAACCAACAGATGGCTAAATTATCTTGACTTATTGTCCTATTGAATT
>NW_015520533.1:0-920 GCF_001515645.1 Sinocyclocheilus grahami | reverse complement strand
GCTAACGCAACGCCATCTGTTTGCAATCTGCAAACAAAAATACTTAATTGTTGTTCTCCGTTGCCTGGCAGTTAAAAAGTAACTGTTAATCTTTGTACTACTGTAAATTTACTCTCAGAACTGCTTGCAAACTATTGCGTCATTATTACAGCGGAGTCAAAATGCACTAGAGAAAAAGAATGGCTAATTTTTTTTTTTGGTGTAGTCCTTTGCCTACAAGTTAACATAGCAGTTTGCACTAATGACAGATTACAACAAACTGTATAAATTATTTAGGCTATTCATGCATACATATACCCTGTTACATCATGGGTTAGGTGATGGGAGTTATACATTACGAATACATACAATCACTACTGTATATAGTCCAGATGGCCATACAGTGTTCCATAGCGAACATGGAAGCATGAGATGGAGACACTGGAAGAAAGGCAGTTAATTTAAAAGTTACAAGGCCAAATAATTAGAATGAAAAATAAACAAAACCAATGCAATGAAACATCTAGTTGTGGTCAATTGCATGAAGACCAAAAAGCAGATCCAGGTTGTTAACATCTTGCGTACCAATATGTGTCATTCTGGAAAAGCTGTCACTGATAGATGCATTACTGCATTATCCTCATTTTTAGATATAATGAATGTTAGATACAAAGCAGAAATCAACCTAAATCTTAAATTTCCTTGTAAAACTGATCAGCTTTTTCTTTTTCTGAAACACCAGTCTTAAGCATATGGTGTATGTAGGAGTTGCACATGAGACAAAATTTTTCATTTTTACAAGCTTATTTTTGAATAGCTAGGTTCTGTTCGTCAATGTGGTTGGTACAGAAATTAGGCAAGTTTCTGTCTGTGGAGTAGACGCAATGTTGCCAAAATCTACCCAGCGGTACATCAAGACTTTTACAAGCCGACACATTATG
>NW_015520532.1:2251-2565 GCF_001515645.1 Sinocyclocheilus grahami | reverse complement strand
ACTTCATATGTGCAGCAACATATTCCGTTAAAACAACATTGCATTGAATATAGCGGCAAGAGACAAAACCCCCTTTTCTGTAGGTGCACACACTGCATTTTATTTGATTTGATCAAAAAATACAGTAAAACAGTAATGTTGTGAATTATTATTAATAAAAAAAAATCTTTACTATTTTAAAATATTTTCAAATGTAATTTATTCCTGTAGTATTTGTTGTTTAACTGGCATTTGTTAGCAACAGCCTATTCTTATTAAATACATTCATATTTTATATAATATAGTTGCATACATTTCCAGTTAATCACCTTTTA
>NW_015520532.1:0-1216 GCF_001515645.1 Sinocyclocheilus grahami | reverse complement strand
TAAATAAATTAATATGTTTTATTACAGTTTGTGTTAGCAAAAAAGCACTCCCTTTGCATTACAGTAGTGCAGGCTAGGCTCTCTTGTGCACAGTGATGTGTTTTTTGTGTCTCTGCAGCAAGTATCCCCACAAGTGAGACAGAGTCTGTGAACACAGAGAAGCCAGGAGAAGATGAGAAAGTCTGCTGTGGGCCCATCTGGTAAGCACTCCATTTTTATACCTTATATACAGCTATATGAGAAGTTCTTCACACCCTTTTGTGCCTGCGATAACCTCCAAAGAAACTCCCAGCTCTTGAATCTCTAATGAAATGTTAACTAGTTGTCACATGCTGGAAGTTTTTCCATCAGCTTATAGCGTGGCATGAAGTGATGCCATATTTTTCACTTTTTCAGTCAGAAATTGACAAAGTCGAAGTTCAGGTCAGTAGTTCAGTGTGTGTTTGAAGCTGAATTCAGTTCCAGTTGTGTGTGTTTGCTCATCATTCTGCATGTCGGTGTGTGTGTGCCCACGTTGTTTTGAACATTTAAAGCTCTTTATGTTGATGTGCTGCGGTGTGTCAGTGAATCTGTCAAGGTGCTTTGATGCTTGCTGCGTATGTTGTGTTTGATATGAATGCATTCGAAGGGCTTGGCTTTGCATTTCATTACATTAAATCTTGAACAGTCTTTTGACCGTATTGCATGCATGGACACTCTAAACAGCATACAACATGTGTTCACATAAATTAACTGTGCAAATACACATGTTCAGTGTGTAGCGCTCGCAGTGCTGTGCAATCACATCCTATCTCTGCAGCCGCTGGCGTTGCTGGAACAGGTTTTGTCACCGGAAGTGCCGAGCTGTGGTGAAATCCACCCTCTTCTATTGGCTGGTGATTCTGCTGGTGTTCCTCAATACACTCACAATATCATCCGAACATTATAACCAACCCGACTGGCTCACGGAAGTCCAGGGTGAGAACTCACTGAAACTCTTCATGCTTTATACACCTTTGGATGTTGACACAAAAATGAATAAAGCTTGGCGTTCACTTTATTTTGATGGTTCCTTTAACACAATCTGTTGACTATAAGCAATGTTGCACCTAAATGTCTACTAACTCTCATTAGAGAATGAGTGAATGAGTGAGTGAGTTTTATTTTATTGCCAGGTATGTTTACACATACAAGGAATTTGTTTTAATGACAGAAGCTCCACAGTGTAACAGAATGA
>NW_015520531.1:1233-2566 GCF_001515645.1 Sinocyclocheilus grahami | reverse complement strand
CCTGTTATTTTAACATGCAGTGCATCTTAACACAATCTAATTCCATCTCACCACTACACAGAGCAGAGCCGTAGAGTGAAAAGCGGAAGAGCAGAATAAGGGATAAATGCTTAATCCCTCCCAGTGATGTTATTTTAGAAAGGAAGAGGTCAAAGGAAATGGACCCTGTGTGATGAAGTTTGAGCTGCTCTAGAAAGAGGAGGAAAAGCGTGAAATATTGATCGCTTGCTCTTAAAGGCACAGGCAGCACACACTACCTCAGTCCATTTCAGCTCTAAAATCTTAAAGCAGGATTTTAGGTGATGGTTAAAATAATAATGTTATCAGTGATGCTCAGTTAATGATGTCAGCAAATAGAAATGACTTTCTTCTGTGGAACATGAATTCTTCAAAATATCTCCTTTTGTGTTCCAAAGAAGAACTTATATGGGTTTTTGCATCAATGATGACAGACTGTTCATTTCTGGTGCACTATTTCTTTAAAGAAATAAATGGAGATATGTTAAATTATGGCACAGTTTATGGAACAGAAGAAACAAGCTTTTCAATTTAAGAAATTGGTGTTTATATTAGCTGGTTTTCATGTTTCTTTAAAGGTTAACACCATATCCTGGAATGACACAGGAGAATACATCTTATCAGGTTCCGATGACACTAACTTGGTTATCACAAACGCTTACAACAGAAAGGTAAGTTAAAGACACAAATGCTACAAATAGTCAGTACCATATTGGTTATTGTTCTATATTAGAATTTTTAATGATCCGTATTGGTCAATATTGGATGTGATTCGCTCTAATTTACATACTTGTATAGATTACCTTTGCTGTCGTCTAATACTCATTAAAAGTTAAACTATAAGAACCAAGTGATAATTTAATAACACTGTTAAATGTATAAGTATACATTTATACATGTTTAAGCTGTTATTTTTTTTTTAATTATTGATTTAAATTTTATAGCATTTTATTTTTCATTTATTTAGATAAAATACCATTTAGATTAAGTTCTATAGAATATAGAATATTTTTAATAACAGCCATTTATTAGTTATAGGTCATAACATGAAAATAACTCTCATCTCTATCGATCAATATCTGCCAGAATTTTCTAGAAAAGAATCTAAAAAGGTGGATGCATTGAATTCTGATCTTTTTAAAATGTTAAAGCTTAAAGGCACAATATGTAATTTACGCCGCTAGAGGGCGCGTATTCAAAAAATAAAACAAATAGACAAAGGCGTAGTTTGATGAGCTGTGACCGAGTGTGGAATCATGGGAGTTTGGGGGGTCTTCATCCCCACAGCCGATGCAATCCGATGGGACTCGGGCAG
>NW_015520531.1:0-454 GCF_001515645.1 Sinocyclocheilus grahami | reverse complement strand
CCTGCCACTATGGCACTGCTTATGAGGTACAATGTTATTTAAAGAGCACAGTGAGAAGGAAATAAAAGACACGAGGTGATTGGGAATGTTTCTCTGTGTCAGCCATGTCTTTGTTTGCGGTTGACGTGTGGCGAGATGGAGGTTGACGTCTCACATATTTCTCTTTTTCTGTTTCTATCTCCAGATAGTGACAGTGCCAAATGACCCATATACCTTTTTGTCCTGTGGAGAAGATGGTACAGTGAGGTGGTTTGACATGCGGATGAAGACGAGCTGCACAAAAGAGGACTGTAAAGATGTAAGAAGAATTTGACTGTGTAGTAGATGCATACATCATCAAATACTGTATATCCAAAAGCTCAGCATGTTTCTTCCTGGTAGAGCTCTTGGAAGGAGCTGTACTGATCTGAGATCAGGCTCCCCTCCCACACCGTTAAGTCTCACCATTACATCT
>NW_015520530.1:0-2566 GCF_001515645.1 Sinocyclocheilus grahami | reverse complement strand
AAAACAAACTGTCTAGAATTGCAAGTACTTGCGTTCAGCACTTACTGAAGCACACAGAGATAGTTTATCACCGACCAACAACACTTGTGACAAGTTGTGAAAATCTTTGGCTTCGCTGTTAAAGGAGAAAACAATCTCTGTTGAGTGCAAAGTGAGAAACTGCTTGTAGAAAATTGCTTTGTGCTTTCTGTTTCTTTTAACAAATATAATTTAGCCCTCATTACTTCATTACTCTATACTTAGGCATCTCCCATAGTTTGTTAGTTATAGTAGAAGAAGATTTTCTTGAATTCTAGCTGAGCTATCAGCAGTGCTGATTGTCAAATGAGACATTTTTAAATGTACTATGATGCCATTTTACCTTCAAATCAAGGGGTCGTCATGCATTCAGAGAGAAAACACATCGCACAACACATAAGATCATGCAAAACCTCTGTTGGCAGTTGAAAATACTGTAGCGTCCACAGAAAAGCTCTTGCTCCAAATGATTTGAGAAGGTAACCATTCATATGCAGATGTAGTCATTGCTCAGAGATGACAGCTGTTTTCTGCTTGCTAAATAAATCCCTTCTATATTTGTTTTGCTCAGCACTTAGCAGATCAGAATGGCATAGCAGAGGAAAAAGTAGACATTTGAACACTGTAATCATAATGTAAACGAAATACCGGTTTCTGTCTATCATGCAACCAAACTTAACCTGAGCAATCCAAGTAAATAGCAGACTCGCTACTATAAAATGGTAACATTTATGACTTAATATAGACATTCAGCACTTTTTCTAAGGAACTCCATAATTTAAATAGCACATTTCATTACATTTAATTTAGCGGGTGATGAAAATCCAGAACTGAAATGCCTTTTCCTACTTGCTAATATTGCAAAAATTGCAAGATCTTTTATTTAGTGGCCAAAACAAATTTCAAAGGTGAGAATGCCTATTAATTTTCAGAATATATCTAGGCCTCAGTGGCAGTTTTGTTATGCTGGAAAACCAGAAAACCAATTTATTTCCCCTTTTTTTTGTTATCACCACTGAGTTTAGATGTTTTTGTTTGGGAATACCTAACCACAGGGTGCCAATATGGCACAGGTACCTATATGGCTGATATGTACCGGACCGAATCAGAACACAGATTTCGGTTTTTGATGCCACTAAAATGCCTGAGCTGTCGATTGAAATATTTCCCCTCTGGTGCTCCAAAACGGACGTAAGAAGCACCATCATCACATGTGATGGCTAGTTAAATTATACTGCATTCATGTGGTGTCAGAATAATCAGAAAAATAATTGAGAAAATTCATGGGAACGGAAAGTTGGAAAGCTCTGATTATACAAATCCAACACATCTTTGTAGTAAAGTTAGTGTCAATGTATTTTACATTCCGACTTAAAAGCACAACTCAAGAAATGAGACCATCCGAGATGGCAGCAGGTAGCCTACCGCTAGCTAGCTACATTAAATGTGCTTACCTTAAAATGCCTAAAGCTAAACTTCCCTTGTAATAACCTGCATCGAGAAGCCTTTATAAACCTGTTGTTTAACAAAAGAGAACATTATAACATGTTCTTACTCCCCATCCTCAGTCAAATGTTTGAAATAACTTCCTTTTGTGATCTGACGTGGCTTCTTTTCACAGAACGAGGCAGAAAATATATTATATACTGTAAAAATGTTGATTATTAAAGGATTATAAACAAACTTAATTATTATGAAAATACCAGAGATTACTTGAAGAACACAGATAAACTAAACATTTTTGCAGACAAGCGTTTATTGTCTTCAACGTTTTACTCAGCCACAGTAATAGCTAGATAACTTTGTTCATATCAGGGATTTCCTGGAGCGTCAAGTTCTGTTACTTCTGTGAGATTTTTTTTCTTTAATGTTATCCACCATCATTTTGTGGCTCTTTTTTTTAATAAGTATCGGTTCAGGCAACGTTTAGGCACCGGTACCGTTTTAAAAGTATTGATTTGGCAATGTTATTGTAAAAAACCCAAATGATACCCAACCCTATTGACAGCATCACTTATTTAGTTAAACCAGTTCCCCTCCGAATTCTGTGCCTAATAGTCTACATTGTATGAGAAACCTGAGTGATGATGGCGAATGGTGGTGAAGAATTGAGATGCACACGAGCCTTCTCTGGGACTTAATGTTGTCATTATCAAAGCTTGTAGAGAAATCCTCCCAATCTGCTGGGGCTAAGAAGATGATGTTAGAGCAATGTGCAGAAAGAATGCCTTTAAACGGCATGTTTTAAGCACTGGGCCATTTTAAATCACTATCAGCCATTAATAATTGCCTGAACCATCTGTCTTTATGTCTCTGACTGACAGTTTTCACTTTAAACATTAAAGTGACTTTTTTTTAGAGAGAGGGTTACTTGAGGACAAAGTGTAACCATATATGATACAGAAAGAGCTTTTTCATCATACAACAGCAAAACAGCCGTCCATTTCCCCTTCAGAGGCAGCTCAAGGTTTAATGTGAAATCTTAATGTCAGCTCAGATTATTTAAAATGAATTCTCCTTTTATTGATCTCCTCTTACCTTGGAAGAG
>NW_015520529.1:1220-2566 GCF_001515645.1 Sinocyclocheilus grahami | reverse complement strand
GAGAGAGAGAGAGAGAGAGAGAGAGAAAGAGAGAGACTTCTAAACCAATGACAGTTAAGCAGTTAAAGTGGTACAACCTAAAGAATTAGAACTTTAAATCTCTTTTATAAAAAGTAAACTGTATGTTAGAGGCAAGAGAGAGTGACACTAAGTAAAATATGAAAATTCTTACAGAAATGGATATTTCTGCTCACTTTTCAAGCAATAACCAGATGCAGTCAAACATAATATTGCTCAGTATACATTTTTGAAATCAACACATAACAAAGACTTAAAAGTGCATTGTGTTCTGAGATTAATTGCAGCTCCTTCCAGAAATGCGATTAATGAAACCCTGTGAAGAGGAACAGCCTCAGTATTGCAACACCTAATCTATTTCCGTGTGTTCAAGAAAACAACACACTAATTCAACTCAGACTAGTCCTACTAACACCCAACACTTCTTTTACTTTGTTGACATCAGCATTGTTTGGCTAAATTATTTTTTATTGACATTGGCTTCAACTGTATACTGCATTTTCAACTTAAATCATATTATTGTGTCTTCCTAAAAAGCTTCCTGTGTCAAAGCAACAAATGGCATACATCATTTTTCAGACTGGTTTTACACGCAGCTTTTGGTTTGAACAGATTTTTTTATTGCATTCTGAGTTATTAGCATGAAACCATTCTTTCATCAATTTAGAATCTGTGATCGACTCTTTTCAGAAGAAAATGAGACAGAAAAAAAAACACGTTTTAATATAAGAGATGCTTGGACAAAAGGAAGTCTTATAATACACACCATATGGCTAAAATGCGAGAAAGTGATAAGAAAAAAGTGGATTTACTATGGATTTCTAAAATGTAATCCCATCTTCAACTAAGTCTGTTAAACAAATACGCAAACAATATATTTAAATATATATATAAAAAAATAAAATAAAATTTTTCCACAGCCTGGCCCATGCGTTAACAACAGGATGTTTGCAGGCTTTTTTTTAAGCATGCTGACCACATGCACCATTTCATGTCAACAGGGTTTTAAGAGTGACATTTTTGAGGAGAGACTAATACTGACAGTCATTTATCCTCAGTGGTGTGTGATAAGTGAATACAAAGCGTTCATATCATTCTGAGGTGCAGGATCACAATGCTGCACGGTGGAACATATTATAGAAGAATTGCCATCTCTAGCTGGGCCAACCAGACTGTACTCAGTCCCAATTTCATCATAGAGGTGATGAACATCATCTACATGTACAGTCTGAGAGACCTGTTGAAAGAGAAAGAGACATAAGGCTTGACATACCAAAAGTAAATTCAGTGTACATCCAACATGTTTGCCATAATCATATTAAACAACA
>NW_015520529.1:0-216 GCF_001515645.1 Sinocyclocheilus grahami | reverse complement strand
GTGTATCACTGAACCATTGATCAATTCCACAGTAATAAACACCAGCGTCTGTGAGTCTGAGATGTTTGATGGTTACAGTAAAGAACAGTCCACTCACAATATCAATCACAGAGTATCTTCCATTTGAGACGACCTGATCAGACTTTGCACTTTTAATCAAAACACGATCAAATTTACAGGGATGACGGCAAAAGTACTTGGGTGTATATTTATAGT
>NW_015520528.1:2102-2566 GCF_001515645.1 Sinocyclocheilus grahami | reverse complement strand
ATCTCTTAATATTATTAAAATGTTATTTACACTAAGAAAAAAAAAGTTCACTGAAGCAGTTAAGTTGATCTGAATAACAACATCGGCTAATGAACCTGTATAATATGTAATATTACTTGAACTGCACCGTAACTCTCACTGGATTGAGTCATACAAAAACTCAGCCACAAATCGAGCTATTTTCAAGCACGTAATGTATACAGAGAAGGTTATCGATGAACCGGGGCCAACTGTACTTAATACTTCAGTGACCTTTGCGTGTTTCCTTTTTATCTGTAAGTGGGTGGATGGAATGGGGGTGAATATACAGAAACAAGGAAACTATGAACTGATGTAACACTTGAGAGAGACAGATAAAACAAGCTTTTTAGCTTGAACTTCAAAGATCTAATCTTCTTCGTCATCCATATCCTCAAGCTCTCAAACCTGACTGTGCTGTTTTGAAAAGCATTCGCAGGGTGAAA
>NW_015520528.1:0-337 GCF_001515645.1 Sinocyclocheilus grahami | reverse complement strand
TATTATATATATATATATGTTATTATTATTATTATATATTTTTTTTAATGTTTAAATTGACTGATTCATAAAATCAATTAATATTCTATGAAACCAATCAGAATTTTGTGAAAACTACTGGAAAGCAACCCAACAAACTGCTGAATTACAATGTCCATTGTTTCACTGCTTTCAGTGCGCCAGACTTTGAAGTTCCAGAACTGAGTGCCCACCGCATATGAATAAAATAAACATCGCCTGCACTATAAGGTGTTTTGTTACTTTGTCATGCTAGATGTGAAGCGCTACATAGATCAATCAGAAGCCTTATGACTAATTCAGAACATGCTCTTCTTTC
>NW_015520527.1:1147-2566 GCF_001515645.1 Sinocyclocheilus grahami | reverse complement strand
GTGCGATTCTAAAAGAAAGTAGGATGTTTTTTCACTGGCAATGTTCACGCTCGTTATAACAGCGCAGCCTGAAACCATCTGGAATTATCACTGGGTTTTAAAACATCTCTGAGAGTTGATCGTCAGTGAATTCCTCTCGCGAGAAGATGGCCTGCGAAAAGCATTTAATCTGGCAGATGTCTCTGAAGATCAAAAACAAAGTCTCAAACTTTCTCATTTCTAATTTCCTTTTTTTCTCTCGCTTGTTTGAAATAAATCCATTTCTCAGTCAAGATTTTGTGTTAATGAAATGTGTTTTCCTTTAGGTTCTTTGAGGGTTCAAAGGTTCATGTGTGATTTATGTTAACCAGATCTCACTCTCTTTCTCTGTTTCTCTCCTTCCGTCTCTCCAAAGACTCCTTGAGACTCCTCCCTTCCTAGTCTTGAGTTTTCTCTTTTTCTTTACTTCATCCCTGAATTTGTCCTTGGATTCAAACTTCCACAGTTAAAGAGCATGAAGTCTGACAGGCTGGGTAGAAATAAAAAAAAAAGGTACACAATATTATTGAAGTTCTGGAAAAAGCAGAGTAGGCTATCTAATTTCAACTCCATGTTGTGGTGCAGATTCAGGTCCAAAGACAGATAAACAGAGAATAAATTGACTTCTCACTTACTGGATTGATTGGATGGCCTCCAGAAACGAGACCTCAGTGAGTCTGTCCTCTCCGTGGGTGTGTGGGACAGACACATCCCTCAAAACATTTTTAAAGAGCTGCTTTGCCACTTTTTTTCTTGTTTGATTTAACAGCCTCTCATTTTGGTCGCATATTTTAAGCAGAGTTTACTGAGGCTTAACCGAGTGCCCAGTGAGTCCGCAGTGATATTTTCTGTGCCCCGTCACTTTCTCTGTGGCAGTGTATGTGTCTGGGACCTCTGCTGACCACTACTGACCTATAATTGAAACCCTCATGGCTTCGTTGTATTATAGTGTGTTCATGCGTTCCCTTGTGATTCACAGGTTCACTCTCCCATGAAAAAGACAGTCAGTTCTCATGTGTTTATGTGGCTGCATATGGTCTTTATTTCTCATAATTACATCTTTATATTTTGTATTTGCGACTTTGTTTCTCGTAATTGTGACCATATTTTTCAACCGCAACTTTATTCTTTGATATTGCGACTTCATATTTTGCAGTTGCGACTTTGGTTCTCATAATTTGCGACTTTATATTTTTCAATTTCAGCTTCATATTTTTCAGTTGTAACTTTGGGTCTCATAATTGCGACCATATTTTTCAACCGCAACTTTATTCTTTGCAATTGCAACTTTATGTTTTGCAGTAGCAACTTTGGTTCTTGTAATTATGATTGTATTTTGCAATTGCAACTTTATATTATGCAGTTGCGGCTTTGGTTTTCATAATTACAACTTTATATTTT
>NW_015520527.1:0-225 GCF_001515645.1 Sinocyclocheilus grahami | reverse complement strand
AAGATTTTTAAGTCAAACCGTTGCAGTCTGTCAGTCATATAATGTAAGTGGCTGGGAATCACCACTTTGAGAGTCATAAAACATACACAAACAAAACAGTATTTATATAATTTTTTACAAGGCTTCTTCTTCAGCCTTCTCTTAAATGGAGCATTGACGCTCTATCTACAATCTCAATTGGGAGTGCCAATGGTCCATTTGAGAGATAGGTGGCGGTAATGCACT
>NW_015520526.1:1886-2567 GCF_001515645.1 Sinocyclocheilus grahami | reverse complement strand
TCTAATGCAAAAAGGTAAAGTTATGATAGTTAAATCTAAAACTCATGTATTGAATGCATTATCTACTATTATCTGATTAGCTACTACTAGTGTTTGATTGATGTTTCTTAATTATATTGATTCAATTATATAGTTTCTTAAGTATATTGAAATGTGTGAAATGTATATATAAGCTTAGGTGTACAATATAAACAGAGAGATTACGGCTTTACTAGATTACAAACTCAAAAACAGCATCACCACTCCGTGTGAAATGGGGGCTAGTGCACATACATTTAGAGTCTCTTCGTGTGTATGTGAACAGGATAAGTCCATGTGTAGCATGTAATCAGCGGGCAGTCTAGGCCTCATAATAAGTGTTTATGATGGTCTACTTTGACAGGAGACACGCTTTGATTTCTGTCCCCCAAACACTCCAGTGGAGACAGACCGTAACTAGCTACCACACACATACACACTGAGCAAGGCTCAATCACAGGCAGCCAAACACAAGCTCCGTCAAGCGTGTCCACACCCAGGCCGGATATGTTCATGGTTATGCTAA
The DNA here is from genome assembly GCF_001515645.1 of Sinocyclocheilus grahami. Classification (NCBI taxonomy): domain Eukaryota; kingdom Metazoa; phylum Chordata; class Actinopteri; order Cypriniformes; family Cyprinidae; genus Sinocyclocheilus; species Sinocyclocheilus grahami. The sequence continues at coordinate 2,023 of NW_015520526.1, read as the reverse complement.
CAGACAGAGTGGTGCTCCTTTGATGCTGTTGTTTCTCTAATCAATCCTCTTTGCATTACACTGCAAGAGTAGACATCACACACACACACACACACACGCACACAGCAATACACATGCCTCCACGAAGAAAAAAAAAA
>NW_015520526.1:0-529 GCF_001515645.1 Sinocyclocheilus grahami | reverse complement strand
ACCTGATGACCCCAAACTTTGAACAGTAGTGTAAATATTTCAAACATAAGCAAACTGTTGTTTGGTTAATTCAGTTTAATTCAAAGTCTAATTGATTTTTTTTCCCAGCCTAAAATTATCTTCCTAAAAATGCTGTTTCGGTGAACAAAAAGTACTGTAGTGGTATAGTGGTACCATGACAAAGTGCTACTTAGATATCTGATTACCATATACCATGGCATTTGTATGATACCCCAAGATACAGTATATTGTAGAATACTACATATTCTGTGGACCATGGACCATAAAATGGTAAATGCTCAAATAAACATAGTGAATTAATTTTGTTGGTTGATTGAGTCATATTAAATAATGATTTTTACCTCATGACAACATTTTTATCATGTACTATTTTTGTTAGCATTAAAGGGGTCATGAACTGAGAAATCAAGCTTCCCTTGATCTTTTGACATATAAGAGGTCATCGTGCTATAAAAACATCCTTTAAGTTTCAGAACTCAAAACTTTCTTGTTAGTCTAAAAAGGTTGT
>NW_015520525.1:2129-2567 GCF_001515645.1 Sinocyclocheilus grahami | reverse complement strand
TGAGATCTTGCACAAAGGAACCAAAGTGACTTCGGGAATGAGTTAAAACAACCAAATTCATTTAAATGCAGTCCAATTATCATTCTGTCAAATCAGCACAGTGAAATATGGGAATGTGGAGAGAATCAATCACTGTCATCTGTACAGGGCCATAAATTACAGGCTGTTAACGGCCGTTCCTCACTAAGACATTTGTTTGACAGCAGGTCAAACTGTGAGATCTGTGAGATTCAAATTGATATAGCGATGTCACGTACAGTAACGGCAGCCAAAAGATGGGAGTAATGTAGCTGTGATATTAGAAAGAAGCAAGGGCAGAGGAAGAGATCAAGACAGACAGGAAAGTTTAAGATATTAGGGAAGGAAGTTGAGGCCTAATGGTTAGAGAGTTGGACTCGTAACCCATGGGTTGCGGGTTCGAGTCTCGTACCGGCAGGG
>NW_015520525.1:0-979 GCF_001515645.1 Sinocyclocheilus grahami | reverse complement strand
AGGAAGGGGAACAGGAAGAGATTGAGACAGAGGCAGAGCAAGAAGAAAAGGATAAGTCAGAAGAAGAGGAAGAGGAGGAGGAAGAGACTGAGACAGTGGAAGGAGCAGAGGAAGAAATTGAAACAGTGACAGGGAAACAGCAGAGACTGCAAAAGAAGAGATGAAGAGGAAGCTGGTAGAGGTAAAGGTAGTGGTGGAGATTCAGACACAAAAAAGGTAGAGAAGGAGAATGAAGAAGAAAGGGGAAGAGGAAGAGACTGAGACAATGATGGGCCAGAGAAAGAGGTAGAGGAAAAAGAAGGCGAAGCAATCAAGTGGAAGCCGGGAAAGGTAGGACAGCAGAGGCTGAGACTGCGACAGGGTAGAGGAGGAAGACAAAGTGTCTGAGACAGACCAGGGCAGAGAAAAAAGAAGAGATCGAGACAGAAGAAGAGGAAGAAGTAGAGGTTGAGATAGACAGGTAAGAGGTAGAGATCAAGACAGAGGCGGAATCGTCTCTGGGAAGAAAACAAGACGGGAAGATGCTAAGACTGCAAAGGAAGAGGAGGAATAAAGGGAAGCGATCAAGAGGAAGAGGAGGAGCAAGAGAACGAGACAGTAAAGGGGTAGAGTCAGAGGAAGAGAATGAGAGTGAGACGGGCGAAGACCAGGATAGAGACAAAGGCAGAGACAGAATACTGAGGAAACTCAGAGGAGTGGTGAAGAAATAATTTGACACTGAAATTGAGAAGACCACAGTTACAGAAAATTGGACATGACACTCAAGAATCCAGAGTGAAAATAAGTCACTATAAGCCAATCTAAAGCTCAGCAAAGTGCTTGATAGGTCTAAACGTGTTAGCGTTTGTGGAAACATATGTGCAGGTCACAATGTCAAACAAAACCTTCATCTACAGTATTTCCTCTCTGTTAGTCGTACTTCTCCTCTGAGCCAAGACGGGTCCATTTAAGCCAATTAGACCCACTTCTCCTCCCTTAT
>NW_015520524.1:2092-2567 GCF_001515645.1 Sinocyclocheilus grahami | reverse complement strand
TGCATGGCGATCAGCCACGGCGGGGGAACTTTGTGCGAGTTCTGCGGAGACAAACGCACTTTAAAAGTACAGCTAAAATTACACAAGTGTCTGAACAGCTCTCCTGCACTTTCACAGAACAAAACAGCAGTTGCTTTGCGCAAAAAGGAAATGCTTTGTTGTGTAAAGCAGAGCAGGATGAAGCACTCACAGGTCCTGTGGGCATCCCCAGAGCGACTCGCAGCTCACCGGACAGATCGCCTGGTTTCTTCTCCTTCAGCCGCGTCTCGAACTCTTTACCCTGACACATAACCACCAGACCAGAGTTACTTATGCTCCAGGAAGTGTCATCATAACTGACATAAACATCAGGTAACGCAAGCGCACCTCATAATACAGGTCCCCGTGTATCGTGAGCTTCGGTTTGATCTGCCATTTGAAGAAGGCGTCGTGCAGCTTCTGGTAGTCGATGTCGATCTTCCCCATCTTGGGCCGA
>NW_015520524.1:0-353 GCF_001515645.1 Sinocyclocheilus grahami | reverse complement strand
CAGACCAAGTCCCACGGTTCGACAAGCATGTGAGTGAAATAATAGAGTGAAAGTTTATCATTTGTACGCACGCAAACGATTTTAAACGGTTTCAGTGAAAGACAATGTAACTCGATTCGTTACTCGCGTGCTGTTTTCTATGTTCACACACACACACATGAAGCGTGTTTCAAGCGGTGCGCAAACACCATACTGACTCCCCTCTTGAACAGACATATATAAATACAATTATGACAAAATAGCCATCTCGACAATCATTCTGGTAACCAGTCGGTTATGTCATAAGTGGAAGAGCACAGCGGAGAAAGAAATCGGATATGTATCATTATATTGGATCCGTGCATCAGGTCTTA
>NW_015520523.1:1150-2567 GCF_001515645.1 Sinocyclocheilus grahami | reverse complement strand
TCAGAATCATAAAATAAATATCTTACCAATAAGGGTAAGTAAGTAAAGAATAATAAAGAGAGACTGTTTCGAAAGTTTCTGGATGTTTTATGAATGGCTAATGCTTTAGATCTCAAATACGTGAAGAATAACTTAAAATTGCTATAGAAATAAAATGCAATTTATAAAATGATGTTCATCACCATTAAAATGATAATTTATAGAGTAACCAAACGTAAGGGGAAAAAAATTGCTGCACTCATAGATCTCGGCTATATGTATGCTATATATTGTTTTTTTTCCTTCAATATTTCTGTAAGAAGTATTTGACTGGGTACAATATCAGCTCTCATATGCACTTTTTGCCACGGCTCATAAACCAAACATGTAGGTGCAGGGATTCTAAAAACATATATCACAGGATCCTGTCAGGGTCGTCTAATTTCAGCAGTTTGTGCCCTTCTAGATGACGCATTCTGTGTTTTAAAGCGGAAAATGTGCGGCTGTGTCATTAGAAGACGGGCAAAGACATGAAAGTGCCAGTGTTAATAGGTCTCACACACATCCATTCATCGGCTATTGACAGTGTGTTCCTGTTGAGCGGCTGCACTGGAGCTTCTCTCTAGCGCTGCCGGTGGACAATCAATCCTACACACCCACCTCTGTCTACACTCGCCTGTTCAACATTTCTTACTTCTGCTAGAAAAATACATAGCTTAGCTACAGCAAACCTCTGAGCTCTGAATCGCATCGCGGCGCATCGTGATACACCAGCAGCAATAGCTCCAAAAGAAAGCACAGCATGGAGTCCCCTCCAGATCCAGCGAGCGACCCGGGCATCGGCGTCTCAGAGCCGGTTACCCCGGTCAGGGAAACCCCGGTAAACCTGGAGACCCTCCGCAAAGCTGAGCACCAAGCCCCTGTGCGCCGGCAGAGCTGCTCCAGCACAAACAGAGGTGAGAGACAGTGATTCTTTGGAATCGATACGACATTGATTCTCCGTAGTATCGATGAGCAAAACTTCAAAGTGAATTCATTTTAACTTAAATGGCGCGCGCGGCGCGTCAAAATCATTCCAGTGCGCTGGAAAAGCGCGTGGTGAATAGGAATAAACGGTATTTGTGAAATATATAGGAATTAGGATGCTTTTAGAGTTGATGTGCTCGTACAACCGAATAATCCTGCTATTGTTGTTGGATATATGACAGCACTGACACTGAAGACTAAAAAATAAACAGACGCGTTTATTAAAAAAAAATCTAAATTTGACAATATGAAAGTTAATTTCTGATTTAAAAGTGGTGTGAAATAATATAGCCTATATATTGTTATATACACACACACAGAAAGATATCAGAATGTTATAATGTGTAGGCTATTAGCACACAAGGCGAACTTATGTGGACTGTAGGCTATTTTAAAATGATAAAATTCACGA
>NW_015520523.1:0-335 GCF_001515645.1 Sinocyclocheilus grahami | reverse complement strand
AAAATGAATTTTACGGAGCTATAATAAATCTCTCCTGCTCTCTAGCCGTTGTTTCACTTTTGTTGCTTGGTACTTTCCCAGCACTGTGCAGTTATGTAATTGCAGTCAGTAGAGGCAGGTATAGGGAGGCACTGTCCGGATGGGAGTTTTTAGGCAAGTCTTTGCCATTTATTTTTTTAAAGAAGGAGATTGACTTTGAGACATTCCTAACCTGCTGACCTATATTCACCTCCGCCCTTTACAGCGGGACTAAAGTGTATCTGGAAGGGAAAAGACAAAAGAAAGAACGCCTCAGTCCTGTTATACATAACATGTATGGTTCATTGTATGGTTCA
>NW_015520522.1:2319-2568 GCF_001515645.1 Sinocyclocheilus grahami | reverse complement strand
TCAACTTCAAAACATTTCACAATGATCAAAATTAGGAATGTATATTTGTTCCATATCAATTATGCGATATTGGATATTTAATATAAGCAGTCATCTAATGTTTACTTAAATTGAGTCTAAAAATACTAATAATTATTCAATTAAACAAAAACACTGCAAATCTCAATTTATTTGCATACCACATATAATAATAATATTTTGATACCTAAATTAACATGTAGCATTTAAAACTATTGTTTTACTTTTTTT
>NW_015520522.1:0-1390 GCF_001515645.1 Sinocyclocheilus grahami | reverse complement strand
AAAAAAAAAAAAGTGTGAAATTAGCAAACTAAAAGCATTTTCACAAGTGGGTTCAGACTTTTGTACCTTACTCATATATATAAAATTGTCAAAAATCAGTCATCATCCAGCATACCTCAGTGACCGGCAACTTTGACAGGACAAAATGTTTAGAAGAAAGACTTTGTGGATGTGGTCACGGACTTTGCTGAAACTACCATTCCTCAAGCCAAAGATAGTTGGTTTTAACACAGAAACACATCTGGGTCATGCCCAGTTCACAACTGTGCTTTATATTCCAAGACAACTCATTCTGCTGTAATATTATTATTAACCCACTTATTTCAGTATAGGTGCTGTTGTGTTTGTTTGTTTATTTCCCAAGTGCTGCCCACAAACAGTGGTTTTCTTTTTCCCTTTATAACCTGAGAGATGTTTTCTCTCAATGCGTGGACAGAGGTCTTTTCTTTACCGCCGGTAGGGCGAAGTATGCATCAGTTCAACCTAACTCCGGGGAGAGCCCGGCAATCAGATGAGTATTTTTGCTCAGTCAGTCTGATGAGATTGTTTAGGTAAACCGCAGAACCGCCTCAGGGCTGTGGGTAATCTGGCCCTGCCCCACTGCTGACACTGGTCCACTAAGCCAGAAGTCAGAGATCCTCAGCAAAACCGCTGCTGTAATTAAACCATTCTCAGTCTGTCACTGCAGCTACAATACCTTCTGTGGGTGCGGCCCACTAGCATATACAACTGACCACAGGCCTTTTCAAAACACAATACGCAGACAAAAACGGCTAACTGGAAAGATTTTCGAACAATCATCCTTACAGTCATTCCAACACAAGTCTTACATGTGTTTTAAGCTAGGGCTAGGGCTAGGGCTAGGGCACAACCACACTTGCAGCAAAACATGACCAAGAAGAGGGATATCATGGCTTATGGGCATACTTTTTTATTTGTTTTGCCAAAACAGTACAATGACTACAGTGGTTGTACACTTTATCTCAAGCAGTAGTTAAGTACAGATGAGGACAGCAGTAACTATCGGATTGTGATTCTCTGCAGGACTTTCCCTCTCTAACACTTACCTCTCTGCACACTTGGCAGGAGGAGAGGTGTTTTGGGAAAAGGGAACCAGGGGAAAAGCTGCAAGAGGGAGAGGATGTGACTGCAATCACAAGAGACGGGGATGTGCATGTGTCACGTTTCTGTACTTTTTGAAAGTGATGAGAAAGCTGGATTATTGCCTCCATTCTCAGACCACCACTTCTCAAACTGTCTCCAAGTATTGTTGTTTGATGTAAGATGATATCCCCATGGACATGGAGGAGGATAATAGAGACAAAGTGGGAGAGATTATGAAGATTACAGGTGCATCTCAATAAATTAGAATATCGTGGAAAAGTTTATT
>NW_015520521.1:1911-2568 GCF_001515645.1 Sinocyclocheilus grahami | reverse complement strand
TAAAAGCTAAAACCCAAAATGAAAAAATGCTCTAAACTGAGTAGAGTTGGCAATGGTATTCATGGGCATGCATGCATGCGTTCAGAAAAGATTAGCTATTGCTGAAGCTGATGATGGTTGAATATAAAGAGGCTTCATTGTTGTGTGTGAATAGGCTGCATTAGAAAACAAGCATTCACCAAGCATTATTCTTGAGTAGAACAACGTTAAAGACCACGTTGTCTACCTAGGTCATAGTTGCAGTTCTTTGAAATGCAGAGATGTGCAGAATGTTTATTTTCTGTTAAAGTGATGTGTGTTATTTAAAATACTTTCTCATCTCCAACCATAATATGTAGGGACAACAAGTAAGCTTTTTGCTTGTTTGCTTATTGACGTTGCACTGATATTATTATGAGAGTAAAGCTCTGTGGAAAACACTCTGTTTTGTGTTGACAGTAAAGTGAATTTTCCGCTTTCAGATAAAAATATTATTTTATTGCATGAATGAAATGGTCACAAATCCATTTTGCTGAAGAGCAATGCGTCTTTCTTAGTGACAGGCTGTGAATTGCTGTGTAGACGTATATTCAGACGTGTAATTATCTTCAGCTTTGCACATGGCTTTAGTATATGTGAGCCACACATATCTGACGAATCACATTGAAGATTAAATCT
>NW_015520521.1:0-660 GCF_001515645.1 Sinocyclocheilus grahami | reverse complement strand
TTGTGAGCGGGTGTAGGAGGCTGATTCGGCTGGTGTTTCCGTGACTTTACCCCCACGGGCATCTCCCGACGCCCGAGACCGACGGCGAGGACAAACGCGGCCCCTGAGAGCAGGACAATCAGGATGAGCCTGGTGGAAGTCGTTGAGGAGGGATGGGTCCTCTCGGTCTGCCCATGATCGCTTTTCAGGACCTTACCCCTCCCAGTCTCTGAGGTATTGAACCCGGCCACCTCGCCGCCGGGATGTGAGGAGCTCCTTGACTCGGTAGATGGTCTCGTGGGAGACAACCTCGGGCAGAGGGGGGGGGTACCTCGTGTTCTGTGGAGGGAGGGAGAAGAGGATTAGTGAAGGGTTTCAGCAAGGACACATGAAAGGTGGGTGAGATCCAGTAATGGGCAGGCAGGTGTAACTGGTACATGACTTCATTGATGCGCCTTGCTATGGGGAAAGGACCTATGTACCGGGGACTCAGCTTCCTGCTGGGCCGCCGGAGGCGGATGTCCCGGGTGGATGACCAGACTTGGTCCCCTGGGATTGTCGGACCGATGAGTGTCTGCATTGGCATGGTGCCTCCGGACGGCCCACTGGAGATGGATATGCGCCGAGTCCCATACCCTCTCATGGAACCAGTGATCTACCGCTGGGACTTCCGAGTGTTCC
>NW_015520520.1:1811-2568 GCF_001515645.1 Sinocyclocheilus grahami | reverse complement strand
CACCTGAAATGAAAATTACAAGACCCATGATTCATTTTTTTTTACAGTGTGGCATCCTATGCGGCATCCTGTTATCAGTGGACTGAGAGCTACGTCATGTGTACTGATTGTTCTGTCATTATGGATTGTTTTACCACTGATTCCAAGAAAAGGCAGTGATCCTGAGCCTGTGATGAATGGTACTGCGTCAGTCATCCATACTTTGGGACCGAGACGAGTACGAGAAACAGCAAACGATTATATAGCAAGCTTATCTGAGTCCTGGATGGACCATCCCAGCCCTCCTCATCCATACGCTATGAACATGTGGTGGAGACTAATCAACCATACAGTAAAGAAAAATGGGTTAGAGAACTGTTACGTGTGCGCACAGTTCCCACACAGCACCACTGGAGTGGACTGGTGGCCGCATCAAGATCACAACACATCAATCATCATGGCTGTGGTGGCTGTGGCAGCAGCTCCTTTTAATGACAGCTCCACTCTGCTACAAGACGAGGAATGGAGAAAGATCAAAGTAACCAAAAGACTGTTTGGCCAGGTAGCAACAGTTAGGGGCATACCAGCTAATCTGACATGTTATAGTAGAGTTACAGGAACTAATCCTTTAGGGAAAATACCAAAGAGTAAATGCAACGTGATCTACGAAGAGAATGAAACGAATCTTGCCACACGACAGCGTTGTCTCAGATGCTTAAACAATGCCATCTCCGTTCCTGGGGATCTGAGACAATCTACAATAGCTAAACAATATTTG
>NW_015520520.1:0-220 GCF_001515645.1 Sinocyclocheilus grahami | reverse complement strand
GTGTTTTATTTTAAAATATTTACTATATACAATAAAACAATTTTTTAACTACATGCACTGTGTTCTGCATTTTTTTGTTGTTGTAGTGTCTAATGAATGATCTGTAGTGAAAATATAATATTGACTAATATGTGTATGATTTGAAAGCCTTGTTTGATTTTGACTACAGGTGAAATGTTTTATTGCGATTGTTTGATTTTGCCAGAAGAGTCAGGGGTTC
>NW_015520519.1:1407-2568 GCF_001515645.1 Sinocyclocheilus grahami | reverse complement strand
ACACACACACACACACACACACACACACACACACACAGGCAAGCGCAAATTACATCTTGTGAAAGATGAAACTCTGAGAGAATTTTAATCCAACTAGAGTTCAATAATTTATTTCAAAATCTGTGCTCAGATTGTTTTACACAGTTGTTCTGATGGGAATGGGACAGGGCAGGACGCGTCTGCCAGTCAAAGAGACAGTAACCAGGCCAGACACATACAGTACTGTATATGCACACTACCTAAGCTTCACTTTAACAAATAGTGATACATGTTATTAACAATAATGGTGACCATAGAAATGTGTTGCACACCACAGCCAAACTCAGCTCAAAGTCTGAAACTCTAATTTGGATCAGAGGGGACGTCTGACAGCTGCACCAAAATTCAGTCATCTCTAATTCACTTTCCCCTCAGAATCCAAAAGGATTATAAAAAGGTTAGACAATCAAATAAGACGTATGAAAGTCCCATTCTCTTTAGAAAACCATTTTATCTGTCAGAATGTACTGCTCAACTACAGCATTAAATCATTCAAACCTTTCAGACTAAGTTAGGGAAAAGTGCCCTCAAAACCTAAGAGCTGATACACGTGTAGACCAAGCATATTATTAAAACATAACAGTGAAATATTTTTTATAGGGGAAAAAAAGGAAATAAAGAGGATATAAATTGATGCAACTGACAAACTCTAATATCTGCTTAGGAAAAAATGAAAAAAAAATGTAAAAGCATATGTGTGTATTAAATCACCATATAACTTTACAATAAAAAGTGATTTAATATGCATTTACACACATATAGTTTAAAAGAATGAACAGCAACAGCGTGCTTCAATGTTTGTGAGTTCGGAACAAAAACAAAGAAAAGGAAAGAGAGAAAATGTGTTTTTGCTTGTGCATGAAAAAATCAAATCCATTTCAATCTCATAAATAGGCTTTTTAGGTAATAAGGCTAAAGCAACTCATGATGAAATAGTCTCTGCTGAAAGATGCACCAGCTGCTCACACTGACCAAAAGCTCTGATTGGCTCCTGACACACACCGCAACAGCTATTTCATTACCTGATTGGTTGAGCACACTTCCATTTGATGCTCCTGGCTATTTGATTGGCCGAGGTGTTGCCGTGCACAGCTCTGCTGGTGAGTGTGGTGATTGAAGCAG
>NW_015520519.1:0-698 GCF_001515645.1 Sinocyclocheilus grahami | reverse complement strand
ACACACACACACACACACACACACACATCACAACTAGGTGGTAATATTTATTATATTGTACATGATTTGTACAGTATTGTAGTGTTATTCAGCTGCATATTGTGTGTTGTGTTAATACAATTTTTAATAAAATTAGTTTCACATTTAGGAATGATTTCACAGAATCCATTTGTAGTCACACACACGCATGTGTGTATATATATACAGAGAGAGAGAGAGAGAAAATGATGGCATACAATACCATATACTATTGTATACTGACTTCTGTGAGAAAACCCTCACACATTGTAGTAATCTAGTGACCTGCTATTGTGATGAACCTATTTGACCCCTATTCTCTCCATAATCCATTAACCTGCAAAACTCGCCCAGAAAATATAATCAACCTGCTCCCTACACCTGTGACCTAATTATTCAAATATAATTTATGTATATCCTCAGTGGTTTAAGTTTTATGGATCTATGGATGGATTGTATATGTGAACAGCGATATGCAGATTTCAATGCAAAGGTTAACGAGATAGAATGGATAGATGGAGTAGTGCCGCAGGCGTGTGTGCTGAGATACTGCAGAATGACATCAGCAAGAACGCTTATGGGACATTTCAAGTGGACAGAAACAGAACCCAGTGTTCCGAAAGTTATATTCTATATTCAACTCTCTCTCTCTCTCTCTCTCTCTCTCTCTCTCTCTCTCT
>NW_015520518.1:2082-2568 GCF_001515645.1 Sinocyclocheilus grahami | reverse complement strand
CACACACACACACACACACACACACACACTCATGCACGCATACAGCCCCTCCCCAAAGATGAATACATTCACACACCTCCTGACCATTCAACAATGAGAAAGGCAGAGGGGGAGGGAGATGAGGAGGGTGTTAGAGAGATGGAAAGAGTGAAGACGAGAGGATGAGAGAGGGAAGGAATCAATTGGTGCATCCATGCGTCAGTCAATTAACCCCGCCTCCCGTTGCCCAACTCTCTCTAACAGTATTTGATTGTTGCCTGTTATTTTCTGTTGCCTTTTTTGTTTTTATAATGAATAAAACATGCATTATTTTATTTTTTACTGCTATAAAGAGAGTCTAATAAAAGATTGATTTGTTGTCTAGAGGTTTTAATATGTTATCTGATTTAAAGAGAAAAAGGAATAGTTTGTACAGAAGAAAATTCCATTTTAAATTATTAAATTATAATGCATGTTGTTTTAGTTTTACTATTATGTACTATTTTT
>NW_015520518.1:0-559 GCF_001515645.1 Sinocyclocheilus grahami | reverse complement strand
TTTTTTACAAGTTTCTGTTGAATCTGTTGTTTTTAATCGTATAGCTAAGCAAATAGTCGTTGCTAGGGCAGCTAGCCCGTTAGCATGTCGAAATTAAATAATTCTACCTCCTAAAATATTTGCGTTTTTTTGTCCGCGGGATAACATGCGTGAAATGTACTTTCGGTTTATGGAAAAATGTTATCCGTAATATTCCGTGACACACTGGCTCTCTGTTAGCCACATAGCCAGCTGCTCACTGTGTCTACGGACCGACTCAGACATAAACATACGTGCATTCTAGAGATATTTCATCTTCTCCTTTGGACGAGGTTTGCGAATAAGTGCAATATGGACACGAATGTTCAGAAGAGGCGAGAAAACAAGAAGTCGTTACGGGTTAAGGTCATTAGTCTGGGAAATGCAGAGGTGGGGAAGGTAAGAATGAACTGTTATGAACCATACAGGCGTCAAACTTCAAAGATCAGGTGGTTCTTTACATTTGCTTATTAACATGATATTGTGTTAATGATACGTATGTTTGAACGTATCAGTAGTTTGATGTTCACTTCATTTTGAC
>NW_015520517.1:0-2569 GCF_001515645.1 Sinocyclocheilus grahami | reverse complement strand
GAAAATTCAGCTTTGATCAAAGGAATAAATTACATTTTACAATATTTTCACACAATAAACAGTTATTTTAAAAATATTTCACAATATTACTATTATACTCTATTTTTTATCACATAAATGCAGCCTTGATAAGCAGAAGAGACTTATTTCGACCACAATCTTGTTATACACAGACAGGAGGTTTATATATATGGGTCTCTACTCTGCTTAAATACTATTTTAGACTGGACTATGATGGTTAACTGCTCTGTTTTGACTGTTTTAGAGTGGTTTTGGACTCCTTTCAAGCCATCTAATCCAGTTTAAACCAACTCAAACCAAATTAGGCTTAGCTTTAATCAGCACCAGTAATTTTTGAAAAATTAATGTACCAAAAAAATGACTTCTATCAGATGTAACATTCCATCACATTTTAAAGTGTATCATATTTCAATATTACATCAAAGAATGACACCACGCATAGCCAGACACTCTGAGAAAGAAAGATAGAGTATGTGTTAGCAAAACAGCATGAAAGCAAGGCTACTCATAGTGCAGCCTTTAATTAAATCTCTGGTTATATATCTTTTTTCTTTGAGATTTGAAACTGTTCAGCAATGCATATGACTCCATAATCTAGGTTTACAATCAAAAAGTCAAACAAAGCATTAATTTAGCAAGTACCCAACACTGCTAATCAGAGCAAAAGAGTTACTCTCAACATCTAGTCTTAGATTTCACACCAAATTAACCTGATAACATTCATGCAGGTGTACAAACTCTGACACCCTAAGACCTGTGAAAGACACCAGCGTTCCCCTGATGTGGTGTCAGATCAGAGGGAAGCAACACTTGTTGTGATAAATGGCACCCTATAACACTGATTTTATTTGGTTTTCCTGCAATATTAATTTAAAAGCACATTAAATTCAAACTTGGTGATTTGTGGCTTTTAGTTTGTCTATTAGCTTTAGGCTCATCTATAAGTATATGCAATTGTTTTGCAAACACTTGACAAAATTACCTTCCAGCAGACATATGCATTTAAAAATGTGTCCTTTTTCTCCCAGAAAGAGACCAAAAATACAGACGACTCAATGTCCAATCAGATGCTCTCTAGCATAAATAAGCCCCTCCCCCAATACCACATACAAGTAATATATCCGACCCAAACATCTGGTTTCAACAGGTAATTTGGTAACACTTTATAATAAGTATACAGTAATATGAATGTACTTTTCATAATGTGGATTAAATGATTCAAAATGTGAGTAATATTATGTATATGTAGTGAGGAAAACAAATCAGACTACTATTTGTTAAGGAGAATTATACTTGTACTGTCTATTTAGCACAACAAAGGATTAAAGATGAACAATGAATATAAACTGTTTGGAGCTGATATTTGCCTTGAAGTGAAGGTTTTCACTGAGCTGGCCATAAATGCAATGAAGTTGTTAAAGGGCAAGTCGAATCTGTCACTTGAGCTCAGACAGGAGCTGTAGCTACACTACAGTCATGAATTGATTTTACTGTACATTACAGGAGTCCTGCGGGAGACTCGAACAATCCTCTCCATCGAGGACCTGAGACCTCCTGCACAAAACTGTGACATGGACAGAAATGAGATAAGATTTGTCTGCATAAAATGTCATAAAACTGAATTTTTCCATGAAAGAAGACTAAATTGCCCATATTTTTCTAGACAGGCAGTCGTGTCAAGCCAATTTGTCAGGCTTCACACACGTCTGATAGATACACACCAGCCGAGGGGTTTTCAACTATAGTGGGTCCCTTTGGTCCATTTTTGGTTCTCAGGTCTGTTCATAACGAAGACAGCAAGGAAAATAAAAAAAATAGTTAACAATACAAAATAAAAAAAAACACAGTCAAATTGCAGCTATCCATATAATACAGGAACTACTGCAACACCTTGTAATACATATTACACTAATGGCGCTTTTCCACTGCGTGGTACGACTTGGCACGACTCAGTATATTGTGTGAAAATAATCATTATAAATTTACTATATATATTATGTGTATTTTATGTATGTTTAGATATTGTACTGAACAAAACTACCAATATTTATTTATTTATTTATTTTTGCATTGCATATTTAGTAAAGAAACTCGAGTTGCACATGCTTTGCTTTCTTGGGTTAATAAGAACCTTTTAGAAAACTACAAAAATGTTATTAATTTTAACATATTTTTATCTCATTCTGTTTTACTGCTGTCTGTTTTATGGGTTTAGCAAATGAGGAAGACACCAGCACGGATTCATGCTGCCATCCTAAACATACATGAACACAACCAACACAAGGTAGAAAGTAGCAGAGAGCAGTTCGCAAGCTTTTGAAACAGAGCCAATCTTGCTAATATTGTTGCAATATTTGTTTAACCTTGGAGAAATGTTGTGGCGTTCGCCTACGCATCACCTTTGCATTCTAATTGCATTGCGTGTCTGGCTCTGACTGCGCTACTGTAAACGTGGTTAAGGTGTGACTATGAAAGGCACATTAACACAACGCTTGACAGCGTGACACAGCGATTCAAACCGCAAACCTCTATGAAATCTCTTCTACTG
>NW_015520516.1:1209-2569 GCF_001515645.1 Sinocyclocheilus grahami | reverse complement strand
AACCCCCCCCCCCCCTTTCTCTTAAATCAACCTCAAGCTCACTGCCGCCATCCAATCAACAACCGATGGATAGAACCAAGACCCTGCCATACATTTTATTATTTTCTATAATCCGTTTTACTCCGATGCATATCACAATACGGAAGAAAATATCTGTCGCTACTCCCACAACAGAAACCACAACTGAAGAAACAATAGTACCTTGTATTCTGGATTGGTGACCATGGGCGGTTCCCACTCCCCATCCATCTCATCGTCCCAGTCATCAGGCTTCTTGGCATCAGGATCAGGGATGTTCTCGGGTTTGTCCCAGTCCTACAGAAGCATACAGACCAAGATGATATTAGCAAGGAATATATAATTTTATACTTTATATTGGAACGGCTGTTGTTAAGATACAGGAAATCCAGGGCATGCACTAATTTACTTGGTGATCTGTGCATATTTACCCCAAATAGTGGCTTAAAAGTGAATCTGTTTTGTGACCAGCAAGAGAAAGAATCTGTTTGGTTTCTGGACAAACAACAAGGACACTGTCCTTACCTCTGGTTTCTTGTCATCAGGGTCATCGATCTTCTCCCTCTCATCCCAGTCCTCAGGCTTTTTCGCTTCTGGATCTTTTATCTTTTTGGGAGGCAGGAAGTCCCAGTCTTCTTCCAAAGATCCAGACTCTACCTTCTTATTATCAAGCTTGACTTCATAAGTGTTGTCAAGATTGACAATTAACGTGTACAGGTGGGTGTATTCATCATCCTGGATGATAAAATACATGGTATATGAGCTTGGAGGACTGGTGCCATGGAGCATCATGGGACAAAAAAGAAATACATGAACAATAGGATTACCTTGGCTCTAATGTCTTTGTTGATCAAATGATTTTTGCCTTTATAATTGAAGATTACATGTACTTTCTTGGTTCCAGGGCCACAGATGTCAGGACCTGGAAGAGACAAAACAAGTTAAATCATCTTGTGTGTCCAAAAGCACAAAATGTTTAAAATGTTCATCAATGAAGTGGTTATTAAGATAATCACCAAACATGATATTATATGTGGAGTCTCCATGCATATCTTCCTGTTTGAGGTCTGATGGGAAAAGTTTGATGTAGCCTCCACCACAGTCAATGCTCTGCTCGTGTTTTACAGTGAACTGGATCACGAGGGGCTGATCCTTGTTGCTGAAATCAGCAAAGCGGGATGACAGCGCGTAGAAATGAGCATCCTGACTGGTCTGAAGACCTGCAAGTTCACAGTGAGATATCCAAGTAACTTTTAAAGTTATTAAAATCCCCATAGAAATTATCTAATGAGTAGGACTTTAACTGTTGATAGATTGTTTTAATAATTGATTAAACGTTTGA
>NW_015520516.1:0-851 GCF_001515645.1 Sinocyclocheilus grahami | reverse complement strand
AAAAAAAAAAAAGTACACGTTTAAAATTCTATATGTTACATTGATTTAATGTTTAAACAAGAAATAGTTTTGAAATATCAAATCAACATTTTTGGTCCTTTTCTTTGTTTTGAAAGACTGCCCATTTGAATGTGAAAAAAATCTGCTGTGATGATGTGAAAAATTAGATAAATACAGCCTCAAATATATCTTTTAATTACATACGTTTATCATTTTGATTTCACACAGCCTTTAAAGCATACTATATTCCTCAACCTCAGCGAAGCACATAGTTGGGACAAAAATGGGACTAAACTGAGTCTGTGCCAGGGTAACTGGACCCTACAGTACACGTGGTTTTGTAATGTTTTGAAACATAGTAAATATCAGCTGGTGTAACATGCCTGCAGCTCAGTTGAGCAGAGGGAATTACATCACAGACAGGAATTAATAGCCCCTCCCCTGGCGTATTATTCAGAGCATACAATAATGCAAAACGGAGGAAGCCACAAATTCAAACAAACCGGTGTCAATTATCTGGTGCCTGTAATAAAGAAAGCAACACTCACCCTTATCTTTCTTGGCATCGCCATAAAATTTGCCTGCAGAGAGGACAAACTTCCCGTAGTCTGATTTATGCTTGGATTCCACCCATCGGCTCCTCCAGGTGTCTGAAATGTGCATGTGTGACATGAATATAAAATTAAAAGCATGCATATATGCATAATTATGAGCAAGATCAGATTAAATCAAGGACGTTTGCTCCACTGATCATTATTCATCCGTTCTGCCTTGACTATTTGTTATAAGATAACCACTATCCAAACCAAGACTAAGATTTTAAATTATTATTATTATTATTATTATTATTA
>NW_015520515.1:2348-2570 GCF_001515645.1 Sinocyclocheilus grahami | reverse complement strand
TGAAAATTCATTTAGCCTTCACTATTAGATTGATCTAATCAGCTCACTCCAATTTTCGTCATGCATTTAACAGCGGCAGAGGAAAATCAGACCCATAGTCTAGAGATTTTGAAAGCCCTTTGCTACTAATGATGGCTTTGTTCCATAAAAAGTGATTTCCTGGCTGAAGAAGCATTGTGTTTTGTCCCCTGTCGTGCTTTATGCAACTTTCTCCATACCAAC
>NW_015520515.1:0-499 GCF_001515645.1 Sinocyclocheilus grahami | reverse complement strand
CGTAAAACATGTGCCAAATCAGTTGTGCGGATCACTCCGCTGTGGAGACCCCTGATAAAAAAGGGAGCAAGCCGAAGGAAGAGAGAGAGCATCTGATAGACAACATGAAAGAAAATGACAAATCAGTAATGCTCAGAACTTAATCAGTTATTTATTTATTTATTTTTACAAAACAGCACACATAGTCTGTATTTTAACACGTTTATTTGGAATTATTTGGAATACAAAGACAAACAAACGAACCTATTAAGAAATATAATTTGGTATGGCAATAATGGAGTGACCAAAAATGTTTAACAAATCAAAACATACATCTTAGTATCCATATACTGAGTACTTTTTTTCATTCATTCTCATAAGCAGCAACCATATTATTTTGGGTATAACATTTATGCACTCCCTCGGTAAAATAGAAGGCACTTGAGAAGGGGAACTGTGTGCATTTCTCTACCCCGAATGCAAATGTGTGATGCAATTAGATGCATATTCTTTATCAAAT
>NW_015520514.1:2022-2570 GCF_001515645.1 Sinocyclocheilus grahami | reverse complement strand
AACATAATGTTCTTTTTAGCAACATCATATGACCCCTTTAAATGTCTCGAATACTGGCCTCATATGTCTTGGAGGTATGATGGAAACATTTTGGATCACGTTTTGGCTTATCCTTTGCTTTAATGCTTGTAAATTTATTCCACATTTTGCCCTCTCTTCATTTCTTAATATCACAGAGCGGAAAACTAAGTGCATGTTTCAGGAATGAAGCTAGCCTCAGCGTTCTAGGTTAAAGAAAGCAGATTAAAGTTAAATCAGGTAAATCCAGGCCGTGACCAAGCAGGAGCCAATGAGAGACTGAGTTTTGTGAATAGCGATGGACCCTGGGGGACAGAAGCGCTGAAGGGGAATCAGGAGGAGAAGCGAGAGATATTGAGCGGAGGAATGAGGCTTTAGATGGTTTCCAGGAACCCCTGAGCTCCCCAATCTCTGTCACACTCACTGTTTTAGACACACATCCTCCAGGGGATGGACTAGGCTTGGTGTCTCTGACTAGCATTGTTTCTTTCACATAGCATCTCATCCTACATTTTCAGTGTGCTCACCCT
>NW_015520514.1:0-556 GCF_001515645.1 Sinocyclocheilus grahami | reverse complement strand
TGGGAATGTGTGTATTTGTGTGTGTCTGGTTAGAGTGCCACGGGTAATGACTATATTTGAACCGGTGAATGGTGCTTTCAATCAGAGCTCGCACTTTGAGCTCAGACTCGTATCCTAAAGCTGGTTTGCAAAAATAGTCTATTGGATGAAACACAGGTCATTGGGTTTGTACACCGGGCAGTGGCTGTAACAGGCACAGTACTGCAAAACCTACCTTTTGTGTTGCCTAGCAACCTTGCCCAAAAAGTTGCCCTGTGTATCATCACCTTAAGACACAGAGCTCCGTGTTTTCTTCTCTTGCAATTCAGGTTTGCGATTCTCCCGCCTGTTGCTTCAGATTATTGTGTGGTTTTAGTGAGTTTAAGCATCTCTTCATTGTTACTTCCAGTTTCAGCATTACCAAATTCTTTTGTCTGACAGACATGTTGCCTCATATTGCATCAGCGCAGTTTGTGATAGCAAACTAGTCAGTCTGGAGTGAAAAGACTTCTTGCATGTGTGCACACCTGGAATACGCTCATACACGCGCAGGATTGAGAAATGTAGAATACGTTTT
>NW_015520513.1:2115-2570 GCF_001515645.1 Sinocyclocheilus grahami | reverse complement strand
GCACAGGAGCATTACTGTTTCACTCTCTATATAACAAACACATTCAGAACAACAGTACAAGCATGCAAGAGCACACTACTGCCCAGTTTTCTGAGCTTTGCGTCATCCATTAACAAACTGAGGTCTGCAACTTTTGGCTCACCACTGATGTACCAATTTACTTTTGAATGAGTGATAAACATTTTCTTTCAAGGCCCAGAATCCATTTCCAAACAAATCTTTACAAACGTGAATTATTTTTGTTTTATATAAGTTTTGTTAAACTTAGTGGTTTCTTGCAACTGTAGCAGGGAATAATTCTAGAAACTACGAATGAACTACAGCGGTCTTTCTCACAAGTCACAAATAATGGATATTGTAATCAAACAATCATTCTGCCACCTCCTGCTTTCCCTCAAATCTCACCCATCTCTCTGCTAAATGAAAATGTGATGCAGCATTATGAATATAGAATG
>NW_015520513.1:0-1852 GCF_001515645.1 Sinocyclocheilus grahami | reverse complement strand
TTCATGAGAATAAAAAATTAATTAATAAAACTCATTGTGCGTTGATACCGCGTATTTCTTTTGCAAAAGAAAAATCGAGTTCAGCGTACTGTTGCTATGGTTACCTCCTCACGCGAACGCAACTTAAGTTTGTTAGGGTTTATTTGGCATAAAGACACTAACTTGTAATATAACTTTTATAGTTGCTAAAAATCTAACTGAAGCGTAGCCTATTTCCTTGTATGCAAAATGAAGGCGTATAAAGACACTCGTCTTGAGAAGGGAAGGAGGAATTCAGTCTGCTTAACCATGCTATGCAATTTAATTTTATCAGCCTTTTTTATTCATTTATAATATGATTGTAATACTATTTATTTATTGATGCGTTATTTAAACGTTGGTCTATGCCGTCGCAAACCTTCAAATAAATAAATAAATAAATGAAATGAAATGTGTTTTTATTACTCCGCAGAAGCGTGTATTACGTCATACGAGTTCGATCTTCTCTCGAGCCACTAGGTGCGATCCAGCAGACTCATCACATTAAGGTTTTTATTTGATTTGATATATTTTGCATCTGCAGGTGAAGCCCAGCGCGCGCACAAGTTCCACAGAGCCGCGAGGGCTTTTCTCACGACTCGCATGCAGCGCTATCGGATCACGCAGGGAACTCCCTCCGTCATGTATTCACACATCATGATCTGCAGAATCAGCATGCTGCATGAACATAACCCATCATCCGCGCATAGACTATGCATTTCTGAACCTCTGAGTCAGCCCCGCTAATGCACCTTTATTAGCTACATCTAGAAAAAAAAATGATTTCCGCGCTAAAACGAGAGATATTCAAATGGCAGTCTATCATAAGGTGTAATCAGGCATTAAAACGGGTGAATCGTAAGACACATCTCTTTTAACATATCGGTTGCATACAGCATGCATCAAAACACAGTAGGTTGTGTAACCGCGTACCTGCGCATCAACGCGATGTGTCCATGGAAACGCCAAAGAGCAAAAGCGAATAATAATGCTGTTTTATCGCTATTTCCTCAGATTCGCTTAGGCAGCAAGGCGTCGTTATGTTCGGGGCCTCTTCGTCCGCTGAAGCGAGAATTGTGTCGCTTACCCGAAGCAGAAATCAGGACCGAGGGGATAGTTCCCTTCTGCACAGGTTGACTGATGAGCTATAACATCCTGGATAGCAGCGCGATCTATCTGATCTTACGCTACTGAATAGGCTAATTGATCTCAACGACTGGTGTAATTATTCCAGAAACCGCGTTCGGTTAGCACCCGGTTCATGTCACTCCCCGCGGCGCATGCAGCGGTGGTAATAAAGCAGTTCTAAGGCGCTCCAGAGCTGGAGGCAGTGTGAGAATACATCTGTCCTGCACACACAAGAGCTAACACAAACCTCTGTGGTTAGACCTTCACATTACATTACTGATCAAGCCAAACCTCATTATAACACGGGTTTGAAATGCAGATATAAAAGTGTTTGCTGTATAATTTGTTGCTTTGTTTAATAGGCCTATTTAGGGGAGACTGGGAGGTGATGTAATATATAATAATGATTTTATTTGTGTTTTAAGTATAGGCTAATACACCATATCCACAAATTATATAGGCCTATCTTAGAAATCGCAAGACTGTAAATAACTCAGCAGGCATTATAGATTTCAATAACACTTTATAATAAGGTTTAATTGGTTAACAATACTTTTACAGAATTTTTAGTTGATGTTTAAAATGTCTACATATAGTAATAAGACTAATTAACATGTCAATATAGCCTAGTTAATCAATTGTAAATAGTATGATTATGATCTTTACTTTACTTACTTTTAGTCATTTAGCAGACGCTTTTATCCAA
>NW_015520512.1:1989-2570 GCF_001515645.1 Sinocyclocheilus grahami | reverse complement strand
TCTTGCAAGTTCATATGTCAAAAGGTCAAGTCTAGGTCTCATTCCGTACTCATGAGCCTATTTTGGTTAAAGACATGATCACACATAGTTCATCAGGTAGTATATTGTTTATATTGCTATAGGGTGTTGCGGAGTGATACACAGAACCGTGGTTATAGCCGTGCTTTATTGTGATTAAAACACAGCTGCTGGCCAATCAGAATCAAGGACTGGAACTAACGGTTTTATAATATTATTTATAGACTGATCTAGTAAGTGGTACATACTCCTCTTAATGAAATACAACAACAGAAGTATATACATGGTGTAAACAAGGATGCATTTTTTGGGTGTTATTTTATTGGTTCTTTTGTACTTTTATGCCTTTTATTTATTTTTGCAAAGAACTAATATGACAACATTGGCCTCTCTGCTGCCCCCACTAGTTTTGGAGCACCCATGGCATTATGTTCGATAAGCAAACTGACTTTTTTTTTTGGCAAATGAGAAGTAAATACGTTAGAAAAAACATAAATTTGAAGTTTGTGTTCATTAACTTAAATGTCACAACATGACCTGTCATGTGATCTCAAAATGGCAGC
>NW_015520512.1:0-550 GCF_001515645.1 Sinocyclocheilus grahami | reverse complement strand
GAGTTTTTTTTTTAACGCACTAATCTAGTCATGGCATTACTAAAAATTATCAGTTATCTAGCCACTTCACAAGGAATAATGTGTTCAAGTGGGTGTGTCATACAGTCTGTAAAAATAAACACATTTTGCAAATTTTTATAGTATATAGAACTAGGGTTCGTGATTGATTTGCAGGGGTTCATGAATTGATGAAAAGCTAATAATTGATTAATTCAAATTAACATTAAAATAAAAAATAAGACTGCACACTTAATCAAAATATAATGAAAATCACCATTTAGCTGTGCAATTAGTGCAATTATTAAATCAAATGCTGCGATTTAAAGTATGTGTGTTTCAGAGTGAAGCGCGGCACTGTGTTCACACGAGCAGTTCATGATGTGATGTTTTCAGCGTCTTTTAGAGTGCATGTGTTTACAATAAATGCAGTGAACTTCATCTCTGTATGTGCTGGGAGTTTACTTTACTGACACATTTGCATAATTTCCAACATATTTGTAAACTAAATTTCACAAGAATTGTGCCAAAATTAAACGTTTGGCCAGGTTGT
>NW_015520511.1:1371-2571 GCF_001515645.1 Sinocyclocheilus grahami | reverse complement strand
GAAAGATGTAGTGAAGATGAGAAATGTCTGATGGTTTCGTGTGAGGGTGTAACAATCAGTTCCACTAGACTCTTCGACCCAGACCGCCTGCCAGACACACAAACACACACTGTGTGTGACAGAGCGAGCAGAAACCGTCTGCTGCCGAGTGCTTTTGACTGGCAGCGGTCCAAACGGGCTAAACACAGACAGAGATTTCCTTCATCCTCAAACACACGCAAAGACTCCTTCCAGAGACTTTACATTTAAACCGATCTGTCTATTTGTTTGCCAAGGCAAGCATCTCTATAAGTACTACTGATCACAGTTAGGGTTAGTGATTTGAACAAAGCGGTGTTGTAGTTAACTAAAACTATTAAAAATACATAAAAATGTATTCAAAATAAAATACAAATATTAGATTAAAAACGTACACAACTTAAACGAACATTAGAAATGTTGCCTTTGCAACTTAACTGAAATCAAATAAAGTATGTTTAAGGTCAAGTACTAAGATTACATAAAAGCATATAAAATCTAAAACTTAAAAATAAGAATCTGTAAACAAAACTATGTGTGTGTGTACATAGATACATAATGTATTCTGATTACTTTTGGGTAACTTTTAAATTACATTTTTTTTACCTAACTTGTTTAGTTTTATACAGGATTGTTGTTATAAAACATTAAATAATTAAATCATAAAAATGTAAAATTAGTAATATGGTTTTAGTAATCATAAAACATTTGTAGATTATTTTAAAATAAAAACAAAATAAAAACTTGAAACCCCAAATGTGAAATATTTTGTTTACCTGCATTTCATGTGACCATAAATTAAACCTAAATATATATATTTTTAAAAAGAACAAAAACTAATACAAATGACAAAAGCACATAACAAAATGGCTAAAACTCAAATTAATAGCAATAACTAAAATTAATAAGAATAAAAACTAAAACGGTATACAAATTGTACTAAAAAAACACTCTCAAGCAAAAATGTAAACAGAAAGCAGAAATATTGTGAAATTCTCTCTCTGTGTCTCAGATCTGTGATAAGGAGTGGCATTATTACGTCATCAGCGTTGATTTCCCAGAGGTGACTCTATATGTGGACGGCGTGACCTATGACCCTTACCTGGTGACAGATGACTGGCCCATCCACTCCTCTCAGATCGACGTGCAGCTCACTGTAGGAGCCTGCTGGCAAGGTGCGAG
>NW_015520511.1:0-498 GCF_001515645.1 Sinocyclocheilus grahami | reverse complement strand
AAAATAACAAAAACACATAAAAAATACTAAATCAAACTAAAATTAAGATAAGATATAAAATATATAGATAATAAATATTAAGAAATATTCTAAGAGAATTAAGAAAATATAAAAGCTAATTCAAATTATTAATAAATACTATAATATTATATAGATAATTCTAAAATAACACTGCTTTTACCACACATTTATGTATAT
Source organism: Sinocyclocheilus grahami (assembly GCF_001515645.1). Lineage (NCBI taxonomy): Eukaryota > Metazoa > Chordata > Actinopteri > Cypriniformes > Cyprinidae > Sinocyclocheilus > Sinocyclocheilus grahami. The sequence goes on along the minus strand of NW_015520511.1, from coordinate 300 downwards.
TTAACAGATAGTTAATCCAAAAGACATTTATGTATTTATTTATATTCTGTTATTTTATCAGTGGAACACAAAGGTAGACTTTTTATCGACCTGTATGAAACTCTTGACCAAAAAAGTAAAAAATAAACACAAGCCTATGGGTTCAGGCTGAATGTCTGTGCAAATCTCCATTTCATTATTTTCTATCAACACATTGATCTGTTTGTTAGAGAATCCTGGCCAGGACGAACTCTCTCAACCAATGTTGCTGTGACAGTTTAGTCCCCAATCTATAGCTATGTACACACACACACACACACA
>NW_015520510.1:2243-2571 GCF_001515645.1 Sinocyclocheilus grahami | reverse complement strand
TTTTTTTTTTACAGTTTTTCCCCCCCTATTAGTATTCTGGTCAAGTACCTGTAATAATTATATTTTGGACAGAAAACACTTTTGCAAAACCATAAGCCATCATCTCATCCCAAAACAGAAAACATCATGAAAAAGACACTTGAGCTTAAAAAGGAGAGTACAGACGAAGCAAGTGCTTTACAGTACCTACATTTACACAGATCATGTTACAGAACCTGAACACTGCCAAGACACGCATACCGCAGAACAAAAGCCTTCCTCACACTTCATGACAGTACTGGACCCTGCAGTCTACTTCAACAGAGAGAGTTTACCCTTCACTCTCACG
>NW_015520510.1:0-784 GCF_001515645.1 Sinocyclocheilus grahami | reverse complement strand
AAAACCTATAAAAACATCCTAGCAATTGGCAAGGGCTGTAACCTTAATTTCTGAAAATTCATGAGGGTGGAGAACATGAATGCATGAAAATAATAATAATAATAATCAGCTGCAGTAACTACATTCTACTATCTACATTTATTTTGCTTCTATATCTATATTGTTTGTTTTCTTACATTTATGAACATCTCCTTTGTCTCCATTTCTTTATTGTTTATCGAAATCGGGGTTGTTTCAATATCTATATTGTTTATCTAGAACTATTTCAATTATGTCGGTTTTTTTTTATTGTTTATGTAAATGTTTTCATACAAACTAAACAAACAAATATTAATGTAATAAAAATAATCAATTGAATGAGGCAGTCATACAAATGTAAAAGCCTCATTCATGAAACATATGTACGTTTATGCATAAATTCAGAGTAATTTGGGTGTAAATTGGACCCACAAACTCTCCTTTGGATTTGCGAATACTTCATAAACCTTAGATTTGATATAAAGCTAAAGTAATTTGTGAAGTGCAAGTAATTTCATTGTTGTTTATCAATTAAATTTATTTTCACTTTTAACTCAATGGTTAACCAATTAATTGTATTATATATTATCACGGTAAATAATGCTATCAAAATACAATTTCATCAGTTTGCCTAAAAGAAATCAAAAGTTTTATGCACAGTTGGGAGCAAATAACACTTTCATAAATTCAAAAATGTATATCAGAATGGCTTTACGAACAGTTTAAATCATGACAACTCTCGGAACATTTTAGCATGGTGATGGAT
>NW_015520509.1:2169-2571 GCF_001515645.1 Sinocyclocheilus grahami | reverse complement strand
ATAAAGGATTTTTGTGAGATCGTGATAAACTGAAATGAATGACAGCTTTATAATTATTTTAGGGACCGCAGAGCGCGCTTTCTTGGCTAATTCATTCAGAATTTGAATACATTTTGTTTTTCATGATGCTGTTGGACCAGTGACAGCTGCACGCTGTAAAGTTTCTGGAGTGACATCCGCATATAGACTGCGACCAAAATGGTCGCATTTGCGAAATTTTTTTGAGAATGTGCGAGTTCAAATTTGACGTGGTCGCATTTGTGCAAGTGCATGGTCTGCCCTGCTCCACATCGTCTGTTGCATACAGCGAGGCACACTTTAGCAGGAGTCAGATTTCACTGATCACGTGAAGAGAGACGCTTTCAGTGCGAATGCTTCAGGTGTAGAGCCTGGTTTATACTT
>NW_015520509.1:0-870 GCF_001515645.1 Sinocyclocheilus grahami | reverse complement strand
TCAATATTTTACTTTTTCGGGCAGCATTTTGTGTACGGTTCTAATCTCAATTTTGGTTTTCAGCATAGCATTTAAAAATACAATCCGTCATGGTTAAAAAATTAAAAATGAATTGACGCAAAAGTACACGGACCGGTACATTTTTCTATATTTTGTTTCTCAATCTTACACCTGAAAACTAAAACGTGAAAAATGAAATGAAGAAAATCTAAAAAAAGGTCTATTTTCAACCAAGGAGACACCTTTTCTCATTAGCATTTCCAAAGGTCACCGGCAGGGGGAGCAAAGATGCGGCAAATGTTTAGAAGGGCATGCAGAAATTATCATTAACATGGTTAATGATCATATGAATTATGAAAATATTTCTGCGCACCTTCTCCAGATGGGTGTGCAAAAATTCTCTGCAATTAGTGTTCGCAGATTTTGCAGAGAACATGGCATAAACAGACGAGGCCACGTTGATAATAGCCATCTAGAGCTGGCAGTGGCCAGCGCTGTAAATGAGGTAAGCTTATGGACTACTTTAATTATTATTAGTTCATTATTTGCATCTTTTTTTCGGCTTAATGTACATGTACAGGTGAACTTCGGGTCAGAAAAGCACTATGACAGGTTCATCAACCATATCATGTATTACGGCAAAAGGTTGGCATTGCCCAGTTTTAAAGGCCTTTAAGTTATTTGATACAGTTGTCTAATAATTTCAAGTCAAAGTTTACTAATTATGTATGATCATTGCTTATTCCTGAGTGATACTGTCATGCAGGGGCAGTGTTGTTATAACAGCTTGTTTTGTAAACTCTTAGGGAGTACACAATCTGAATCCAGTCCCCTATAATGCTGAATACATGGGACATAAACTACACTTGA
>NW_015520508.1:0-1111 GCF_001515645.1 Sinocyclocheilus grahami | reverse complement strand
ATTGTCGTCTTTCTAACGCACAGGGTACAACTAAGCCACTTTGACTTTGCTTTCTGTCACACTCGCTCTCAACTCAGGAGAAATAAAGACTTGGGAGGATAAGGGTTCTCACATCCATCTCATAACAGGACATTTACATTCAGCCAAAGATTTATTAACGCTCAGCAGTCGGCATAGGTCTTTGGAATGATACGTTCTAGTTGGATCCATGCTGCTGGTTGTCGTTTCAGAGCACTGCGGTTTGACCTCAAGAGTGTAATAGCACCATTGATTGCATTGTGCACTGCTTTTCTCCTCATTACTGAGTGCAGGGTCACTACTGGCGAAGAGAACAACATTTTGGGACACTGAGGCTACAGTTTGGACTGAGACCGAATGAATGTTTCACTCTGACTGCTGCCTGGAGAGCAGAATTTGCCATGGCCACTGTGTGAAGTTCGTTCAAAGCAGTCAGCTTGGGGATTTATTGAATTTGCTCGCTGTTTGTTTGAGCCTAACGTCTACTTCTAGTGTAACCAAACGCAATGAGGTTCACTCTTGATCTTATTTTAAACCAGAGCATGTGAAATGAGGGGCTAGGACCCCATTAAAACATGCTGGAAAAAAAGCACACCCTAAGCTGATTTGCTGTTCTGGTTTAGCCATCACCTGCTTGGCCTGGCTGGAATACCAACAAGACCAGTTTAAACAAAGTAGATCAGCTTGAACAAGACCAGAAATCTATCTCAGGCTGGTTTAGTATGTTTTGTTTAATTATGTTTTTTTGTTCAGGGTTAAGCAGTTGTACATGCATTAAACATGTATTTTCAGATGATGTTTTTATCTTTCATAGCCATAGAGACTCAAATTGTTCTGCCCAAGAAGCTGATTTTTTTTTTCTTCCCTCAATGTATGACAGTGTATATGACAGTGATTTGTAAAAGTGTTCATTGCTCTAGGCTTCTCTACATTTTACAATATTTGGTTGCTGTGTTTTTCACTGTTGCCCTGAATGTGAAGAATTATTTGCTAATATTATTACGTATGCTTAGGGATGTAACGATTCACTCAACTCACGATTTGATTCGTTCACGATTTTGATTTCACGTTACGATTCGATTCACAATTTTTT
>NW_015520507.1:0-2571 GCF_001515645.1 Sinocyclocheilus grahami | reverse complement strand
CTGGTGGTGCGGAGGAGGTGGTAAGGGAGCCTCCTCTGTAACATACGATACATTTGGTATTAATGATGTCTAACCTGGCGCGACACCATATTTAAAACATATTCATTACCATTTGTGTTAAAAACTAATATAAAAAAACGAACATAATTTGGAAAACATGACAACTATAGTTGAATATAATGTAATAACATATATTATACAATACATAATATAATATAATGAAATTAACATTAATGACAAAACCTGGTGTGACAACATTTTTGAATGTACAGTATGCAAATGCTAATGAGACTGTGTTGACATTTAACTAACAAAACCAGGAAAACTTAATCTAAAAATAAACTAAACAAAAGTTAAAAACTTAAACAAAATTTTTATCAATAATTAATTTAATTTAACTTTATTTTATTAATTTTCCCAAACTACCTTTATGTTGCAGCACTTAAATATAGCATAGCAAATAGATTTTTTTTATTGTAGCTTGACAGCCCCTGGTCACCATTCACTTATTGTACGGAAAAGAGCAGCATGAACATTCAACAAAACATCTCCTCTTGTTTTCCACAGAAGAAAACAAATTTAATGAGTAAATGATGAAAAATCTTCATTTTGGGGTGAATTAACACTTTAAGGGCTTCACAAATGCATGTGTGGCAGTGCTGCAGGGTCGTAGTTGACAGTACAGTCCTTTCCGGGTCAGCTGGTTAAACAGTGACACTGAGGGAAAGTACCTAATGACTTCATAACGACAGTGTCACAGGACTGAACCTCTGCAGATAGCAGTTGGTTATTATAAAGTTAATTGGGAAACATGGGAAATATTGTATAGCAGTGGGGTGAGAGGGTAAAGATGCCATATTGTTGAGTCGTGTGTTGAGGGGAGCAGTATCATATTCTCCCTCTCGGTTGGGGACATGATGGATGTGGCCCATCCGTGCCCAGATGGAGCAGGGCAAATCCCATCCATCACACAGAGGGGGCAAGCAGGGATTTCACCCCACTGGCATCCTCACGCGGCACACCCTGTCCTGGGTGTACATTAGCCATCACTATAGTGAGGCCGTTCACTCGCTGTTCAGCTGGATTCCTACTGGGCACGTGAGCCTAATGTGCGTTTTAAAAACCCACATGGTGCTTTGTGGATTTTTTGCGCCATGCAGGCTACTTAGTTAATGTCATACAGTAAAACTTTAGGAACTACAACTCGCTTGCAAGGCCTTATTTAAGAATAAACTTACACTTCAAAGCTTGAAATTAGTGTTGTAGACTAATACAACTTCTATTGCCTATTTAAAACAAGATGGCTATTTTCAAACTCAAGTAAGTTTTACATAATACAGTAAGTAATAATACTCAAGTAATACAGTAAGTTTTGATTTGTTAAACCCCTTTGGTTACTACTTGTCAACAAAAACTATAATAGCATGTCAATGAATAATACTATCTCAGACTTCCATTTGTGTTTTAAATACTTTTGATGATTTTGTTATTCTAAAATGTAATATTATTATATTATCATTCAGTTACATTAGTTACAATTATATTAGTTATATTATTATATTATTTGCTATTACTATTATATTAGAACAATATACATATCATGCGTGCCTACTGTGCTGGAGCGAGGAGACGCGGAGAATACGATAATCCGGGGTGGGCGGTACCCGTTCCGGGACCTATGACGGAGCAGGCAGTTCGGGGCGCCATGGCAGAGCAGGCAGCTCCGGGAGGCCATGGCGGTGTAGGGAACTCAGGAGGCCATGGCGGCTCAGGGGACTCAGAAATCCATGGCAGAGCAGACCGTTCAGGAGGCCATGGCAGAGCAGTCTCGCCCGGCCTCTACAGCTGGAGCCCTATGACCCCACCCCAAAAAAACTTGGGGAGAATTACGGTCATCTTTGCTGGAACGGGGTCATGAGGGTGCTCTGGAGGAGCAGGCACTGGAGGGCACTTTCGTAGAGCGGGCTCTGGAGGGTGCTCTGGAGGCGCAGGCACTGGAGTGAGCTCTGGACTGGATTCATGGGGCTGGAGCCGACACTGGAGCGAGCTCTTGGGCTGGAACCGACACTGGAGCGAGCTCTTGGGCTGGAGCCGACACTGGAGCGAGCTCTTGGGCTGGAGCTGACACTGGAGCGAGCTCTTGGGCTGCAGTTGGCATGGGAGCGAGCTCTTGGGCTGCAGCTGGCACGGGAGCGAGCTCTGGGGCTGGAGCAGACAGTGGAGCGAGCACTGGGGGGCGCACTTGGGCGAGGAAGATGGCCCTGAGCCATCCATTTCTCCTCTTCTGATTACGAGTGAATTGGAAGGCCGGCGGGCTTGAGAGATTCGCGGCCGGTGGGCTTGACTTCGTAGCAGCCGATGGGCTTGACAACGTCGCAAGCATGAGGCGAAAAATTAAACTGGAAAAATTAAAAGACTTTTTAAAAACGAAAAACAAACACGGGAAGAACGGGCGCTGCTTACTGTTTTAGGTTCGGAATTCTATCATGCGTGCCTACTGTGCTGAAGCGAGGAGACGCAGAGACACATGAGAACACCAGGAAAGCACACGTAGCACTGGGGTGAGACGAA
>NW_015520506.1:2101-2572 GCF_001515645.1 Sinocyclocheilus grahami | reverse complement strand
ACAGTGCAACCTAAGACTGAATTTATAATGCTCAATTTCTCTCTTCTCTTTGTCTTTGTCTCTTCTGAAGTGGTGCTGACCATGTTTAATGTATCAGAGGATCGGGCTCACTGCCCTCTGGGCTACTTCCCCTGTGGAAACCTCAGTACCTGTCTTCCTCAGCTACTACACTGCAATGGCGTGGACGACTGTGGGAATCAGGCAGATGAGGAGAATTGTGGTTGGTTCAGATTCATTCCTGTCAGTCTCTTGTCATTTCCCCTGTGTGCTATTCTTCACGTTTTTTTTCTTCTTTGTACTGTAAGCCAGTGGCATTGAGCATAGATTTGCTTATCTAAATGCGATTTTACTCTGGCAACACCAATATTTAAACTGCATGATCAGGGGCGGATTAAGGTGGTCAGCGGCCGCTAGGCTGCTCTTTGAGTGAGGCCCCCCTTAATCATTATGCTTTACTGGAGAAATGTATTT
>NW_015520506.1:0-551 GCF_001515645.1 Sinocyclocheilus grahami | reverse complement strand
TCTGTTATTCTTGCAATATTTTCTCCTCCTATCCTTCTTTTTTTTTGCATCTCATCTTTTGATTCTTGTGCTTTGTTTCTTCTTTTCGGATTCTGACTATTTCTGCTCCTTTTCTCCGCCTCTCTCTCTTTTTTCATTTTATGTCTGTGAGGTACAACCATGTCAGTTGACTGTGCTTCCACTTCTGGATGCTGATTATAATACATAACCAGTCCAACTGAAACAAAGATTTCTGCAGTTTTCATCTATACAAATTGTCATATTTAATTTACCGTCTCATCCATCTTTCTGAATAAGGGAAAGCCTAGTAGTTAAACAGCTTGGTTTATCATCAGACTCCAGTCCCAAGAACCAATTGATTTTTTTTCTCCACAGGATTATCTTCTAATAGTCTCAAACGTATCTGCTGACAAAGTACTGATGAAGAACCAATTAAGTTGTAATTATCCTCCCACCTCAAAATCAAATAGCATTCTTTGACTTGTTAACAATTGCTAATGATTTATTTTTTTTTACAAGAGAAAACCCACAGTGCTGTTTACTTTGCGAAG
>NW_015520505.1:2163-2572 GCF_001515645.1 Sinocyclocheilus grahami | reverse complement strand
TTTGATTTCCCTCACCATCTCACTTCGTCAAATCTTCTCTTTTCCAGTGCCCACAGTCCCACCAGGGAACGTTCAAGCGGAGGCTGTCAACTCCACCACAGTCCGTTTCACATGGAGTGCTCCGAGCCCACAGTTCATCAACGGAATCAACCAGGGATACAAGGTGAGCGTCCATCCACTGCCCTCTAGTGGTCGAGCACAAGAGTGCAGTGCCCCTTTTATAATAATGTTTTCATTACTTCCAATATATGTCATGCTGAGACAGCAGCAGGATTCACATTGGCTAAGTGCTAAGCGATAGTGGTCACATCTGTCCGTTTTTTTACTTCAGCTGTTGGCATGGGAACCAGGCCACGAGGAAGATGTTACCTTGGTTACTGTGAGACCCAATTTTCAAGACAGTGTTCAT
>NW_015520505.1:0-515 GCF_001515645.1 Sinocyclocheilus grahami | reverse complement strand
AAATATCTTAATTTGTGTTCCGAAGATGAACAAAGGGTTTGGAACTAATAACAGAGTGAGTAATTAATAACAGAATTTTAATTTTTGGGTGAAATATCCCATTCATTTGTTAATTTGTGTTCATAAGATTGAATTTGATATATATTTATATAGACGAAGGAACAGGAAGGAAAAAATTATTGTCGTTAAACCCTGATGTCAGTGTAAGAGCTGAAAAGACAACCGGGTTGTACATCCCTTAGGATGTTAACTTTCTACTGTGTGGCCTTATTAACCTTACTCTTAATATTGAAGTTAATGAAGGCACACTGAATATGATGGCTTTGTGCATTAATATTCATAATCTTCAGCCATCACTTAAACAGAAGCAGACACTAAACACAGTGAGACGAGACACTGTGGAAAGATGCTTTGGCATTGTCCTCTGTAGATGCTTGTAATGAACCATCGGTATGCTGGATGGATCACACTGTTTTTTTTTAATCAAACCTATCTTGTCTCACTTTTTGTTCCCT
>NW_015520504.1:1709-2572 GCF_001515645.1 Sinocyclocheilus grahami | reverse complement strand
CTTTAATCTGACCATCTCTCATTCACTCCGTCATCCCAAACAGAGTGCTCTTTTTTTCCAGTCGTGGCCAACAGTGGGGTCTCCCTTGTCCGGGACACTTCTGGTTTACTGTTGAATAAAAGAGAGAGAGGAAACTATGTGTGTTTGCAACGGGAAAACTGGGGGAAAGGAAAGAAAAAGACATAAAAGCACAATGTCATGTCGTAGGAAGAGCTTAACACTCACTAAACATGATCTTTCACCTACTGATATGGAGTAACTCTCCAAACGCTTGTTGAGAGTTTTAGTACACTCTGGAACGATTTGCACTGGAAATCCCCTGTAGGGTCTGGGCTGTCGTGAACGTATACGTGTATATGCTCAAGCGGGGTTTCCCCTGTAAGCCAGGTCTAAATGACATGCTTCAAACATAAAACTAGGTGCTAATGAACTGGGTCCTGACAAAGTTTACTTTCCTGGCTTGAGTCCCATTGTACAATGCTCCCATTCAGCGGCTCTCAACCGTGGAAAGTGTCTGTAAGGTAATCCCGTAAGAGTTTTGCAAGACCTTTTCGAAATTTTCAATATGTCTCTCCTCCTGCATGCGTGCCAACGATAACATTAATATGTCTCAGCTGATACTAGGGAACGCCGTGGAAATTTGCATAAGGCAAAATGACATCCTTTCACGAGTCGCTGGCATAAACGTCTAGCCGTTTCTGCCCTATTACTCACCTGGAGCTCTTACAGCCTAAATGTCCAAGCTTGCAGCGCTGCCAGGGCTCCTCACCTGGCACGGGGCCTAAAACCGAACCAAGCAGCGTTTTAGTGGACCTAAATGCACTAGGCCTTATTACAGGTGCCACAAAACATAAATGGCAGGG
>NW_015520504.1:0-511 GCF_001515645.1 Sinocyclocheilus grahami | reverse complement strand
TCTTAGCCTCTAGGGATTGTTACATAGGTCTATACAGGCATCCAGTGGCTACACAATGGTATTACAGATAATAAAGTGTGCAAAATTTTTATCTTAATCAATTTACAAATAATGCGTTCAGATTTGTGGAACAGACAAAGCGCTGAATCACCACAATTTGGTGTTGTTACTATGACAACCAATTTCAATGTGACAAGAAAATAAAATTTTCTTTTAATTAAAGATCAAACGCCACCAACCTGGAAAACTTGCTTGTTGTAAAAAGTGCTCATTGTATCAACCTGTAACCTTGAAAAACCTTAAAATCAGATCGGAATCGACAAATTCAACCAGCTCTTGATATTTTTGTGTGCAATTGAGCTGAGACCAAGTCTGAATTAATCACACAACCCTAGATGACAATTCTGGCAGACATACTCCGTCAGCTGAAATAATATCACTCCCTGTTAACACCCAGGACTGTTTTTGTGTTTAGACCACATCCGGCGCAACACATCTGTTGATAAACTAC
>NW_015520503.1:1689-2572 GCF_001515645.1 Sinocyclocheilus grahami | reverse complement strand
CGAGAGCGTGACGGAAAACCAGTGGTGGCTCAGATTGGCAGATTGTGCCAGGTGCTGTTTTCATGTAGTCTTTTGGATCGGATCTGGCGACCTGAATCTTCCGTGCTGCAACTCTACATTCAGCTCAAAATGTGTGCTCCGTCGATGCGTCACATTTATTTTCACAAGCTTGTTAAGGATTCCATTCGTTCAGAGCATTTCAATCGCCTTTGGTACTTGACTTTATGGAGGTAAATGTGGCTGCGTAAGGGACAATCCAAAATACTTAAGACTTTTGCTTAAAATGACTGCGATTTAGAACGGCCTCTCACATTTCATATATCCAGTGTTTTTACATAGTTGAATGTATTAGCTGTGTTCCTGTAGCTCAGCTGCTCTGTGGTTTGTTTCCCAAGGAACACATACAGCCTGAATGCACTTTAAGTCACTTTTAAAAAGCTATGATTCATTCCTAAAATAACTTGCTTTAAGCTAATGTTGGGTCAAGTCTTCTCAATTATGCATATGTGCCTTTAGACGAAGTTCTGGTGATTATGGAGAAAACATTTTTTCCCCTCTTTTTTGCTAATGGGCACCTCAGTCCAGTGCAGTGTTAGGACTAACAAAATCAGATATTATACAACAGACCAAGACTGAATGATGATTTTTTTCATCTGGACATCCCATCGAGTTACATTTCAGTTTTTCAAAATAAATATACAGCTTAAATATATATTACTCAATTAAACAGTAGCATCATAGTCTGACTTCAGGTTTCACCACACGTCTATTAAAATGTACAAACAAAGAAACAAACGTTGACTGCTTGTGCTCTGGTTCAGTGAATCTCAATTTGGAGAAAAGGGGACACGCAAAAATAGACGCACACATTTTGGAAAAAAAT
>NW_015520503.1:0-396 GCF_001515645.1 Sinocyclocheilus grahami | reverse complement strand
ACAGTCAAGGGTTTGGACACACCCACTCTTTTATTAAATCAAGTCACCTAAATGAAAAAACTACACAAATGGATGTGTGGAAATTATGTAATGACCAAGAAAATGCAAAACAAATCCAAACTCTCTTATATTTATTTAGGTTTCTGCAAAGGACTGTACCCAGACTTTGCCCTAAATTAAAGCTCTGAAAAACTATGATAAGGTTCATCTGACCAGGCAGCTGTGAACGGCAGAAATCTCTACTGCTTAAGCGTGTCGTTTACAGACATGGGCGAGATGCAAAATCAGTGCTCCAAAACCCTTGCTTCTGGCAACACAGATATGCAGTGTTGGACACTTTGTGGTGTTTCTCATATGTGATCATGTTTTAGTACAGTTCGGTGGACAAAAAGTTTT
>NW_015520502.1:1937-2572 GCF_001515645.1 Sinocyclocheilus grahami | reverse complement strand
AAAAAACACTAAGAACTTAAGCTGAAGTTGACATTGAGATTGAAGTTAAGTTGACATGACAGACAATTTGCGTTTTTCATCACATTATATGTCAGAATTTAATGTATTGTTTTCATTCTCTGCATGTAGATAATGCATATGTACCATTGCAGTATCACATATATTGAACTAGATTAAATCTTTGCTAGCATGAATGCTTTGAATCCTGTAATTTTGAAATGACACCACTTTATGCTCTCATACGAATACTTGTTAATCCACTGTTGTGTAGTTAGTGTAATTAGGGTTTGACAGTTCAAGTTAAATACAGCACAGCAAATTCAGGAGATTTTTTTCTTAGACATGCTTTGCTATAAGAAGAGTCACGTAGCTGTTTATTCACAGTACCAGAAGCAATAGTTTCCCACTGTTTCATAGTATAATCATCTCCACAGTCCCTCTTGTATACACTCACCATCATAAAGGCGCACTGCAGTTGGAGGTATAGTGCACTGCATTCCACTGTATGCTTTAAACAGGCAATTCACAACACCTCAACACTCTTGCTAGAATGTGAAAATACTTCACTACAAGGGTTTTCCTTGGCTGTTTTGTATCACATCAATGCATCAACATAGAGTTGGTGTACAAAAAGG
>NW_015520502.1:0-1152 GCF_001515645.1 Sinocyclocheilus grahami | reverse complement strand
ATTTAGCAGACGCTTTTACCCAAAGCGACTTACAGTGCATTCAGGCTGTACAGTTTTTACCAGTATGTGTGTTCCCTGGGAATCAAACCCACAAATTGTTTGCGCTGCTAACGCAATGCTCTACCACGGAGCCACAGGAACACAATTTATATACATAATATATTTTGTTTTACATAAAATTTAGGGTTAGGGGTTTGTTAAAATGAAAACCCACAGAAGCCATGTATTATTGTTTTTTGTCTTGTTTACAGTTATTCAGAGAAAGTAAGTTCTATCGACTTTTTCCTTAAGTTATATCAGGAAACAATAAGACAGACAACTAATAATACTGCATGGCCTCTGTGGGCTCCCATTTGTTTGTACAAGTATTATTGCAGTTCTGTTTGATGTTGCACGTTTCACCTTTACAATTCAGCAGCCCATTTTATTAAAGTGACCACATTAAAAATGAGTTGAAAAAAGGCTGGAAATCACAATTGTTTGTACTTTGCAGCAGGTGCATCAAACTGTATTCTTTCTCTTTGGTAGCAACACATTTACAGCATGCTTTTTATTTCTACCAATAAAGAAATCCCAAACAACAAAAGATAGTCTAAACAAAAGCCACATCCTTCAAACACACTGCTAGTGCATTGCTGTGTTTAACGAGAATGAGACTTCGATCATTCCACAGCCGTATCATGCCGTCAACGCAAGCCTGACAAATGTGACATTTTCACACACAATAAGCCCAACAGAGTTATAAAAGATGACAAACAACAAGCCTATAGCAGGCAGGAGATTGTGGCTCTTGAAGAGGCATGCAGCTCAGAGTTATAGAGAAGCAAATACATCAAGTATAACATGGCTTGCAAATGAGGGAAGGGGGCAGAAAGACAATGCAATACGATGTAAAGCCTATACAATCTATCCACACGGGGTTGCTGGGTAACTAGTGTCTTAATTGCCCTGGACTGTAGAACACCATTGTATGTGAAAGAATGAGGTGTGGAGTGACCAGAAGAACTAAAATCTCACAGCAAGGACGGCCAAGTGTAAAGAGCAGTGAGATTAGTGTGTGTTTGGTTTGCTGTGGAGATATGACACTATTGTAATTCAATTACATAAAAAAAATGTGTGGATTTACAGTGTAAATGCTCTATGGTGAAAAGA
>NW_015520501.1:1309-2572 GCF_001515645.1 Sinocyclocheilus grahami | reverse complement strand
GGTTTTCCTCCCAAATCAACAAACAAATAATGTCTGTCATGAACATGTCTAGGTCATATTTCAGATAAATTATGAACAAAGGCTCAAACACACGGGTCACACACTGAAAAAAATGTTGGTGTAGAAAATTACACATTTAGAAACTGCTAGAAATGTTCTCAAACACATTTAAATATTTGTACAAATATAATAAAATACAAATACAGATATAATAATACTTTGAGAGGTATGTTGGTGTTTCTATAACTATTATGATGACAAATTCATACTTTTTTTTTCTTCTTTTTTTTCTTAATTATGAAAAAGGCAGCGCAATAAAGTTAGTATATTAATACTTTAATTTAAATACTTTTTTCACATTACAGATTTGACAAACTGGGAGACAATATGCCTAACTGTCACATAAATAATGTCAAAAATGCTGAAATAAATCAATTTCACATTGCAGCACATTGAATTAAACATGAAATTTAGAAGTCAAAATTCTGAAATAGAATTTTCTTTTAAACTATACCCAAATAATTATTTTAAAGGCACAATATGTATGATTTTTTTTTATTAGAATATCCCAAAACCACTAGAACAGTGTTATATATTTTGCTGACTTGTGTACTTGCATTATCCCAAATGTTTCAAAGAATGTTTAAATCCAGAGAAATAAGCAATTTTAACTAGTTACACGGACCGTGTCCATAGTGTCACAGATGGACGTGAAGACATGTAGGCACAGTATATACTGCCTAAATACTTCGATGAACGTTTCAAATGGTAGCATGCTACATTACTGTCAAAGATAGTAGGTCTAAATTCGATTAGTGAGTTTAGCGCTAAATTCATCCACATTCTTGATATCCTAGAATGAACAGGACCAAAAGTGGTCAAAAAACAGTGAAGAAAGAGTTTCTGAGAGCAACTAATACAGTCAATGGGGGTGCCTGTTTGTGAGAAACATATCCAACAATAAGACGTTTTAACTTCAAAGCGTTGCATTCCGGCCAAAACACCCATAATTCATAATAACGCTTCCTCCAGTGAAAAAGTGCATCTCCTTTTGTCTCTCACATCAAAATCCAGCCACATATTTGTTTAAAGCTGTTTAAACGCTGCTTGATCTGTGCATTTTTCTCTCCTGATTCAGACCAGAACACTTTTTCACTGGATGAAGTGTTATTATGAATTATGGACTCATATTTTGGCCAGAAGAGTTGGTTTGAAGTGAAAAACGTCTTAATGCTGGATTTGTTTCAGCTTTTGTCTTCTCCA
>NW_015520501.1:0-398 GCF_001515645.1 Sinocyclocheilus grahami | reverse complement strand
ATCATGGGGTAATATTCATTTTTGGGTGAACTATCCCTTTAAGCATTATTAGTTAAAAATAAGTGACGTCACTTCTTTTTAACTAATAAAGTTTCAATCTTTTCCTCTAGTGTGAGTGTTGCGCCTTCTCTTCAAGTTAGAAAATAGTAACAAATTCAAAATAATTTAATAAAAAATAAAAGAAAAAAAATACACACAATAAATAAAAAGATAAATTATATTTATGTAAATATCTAACAAAGCAGACTGTGAAGGACAAGTCTTAGTTTTGTATTAGTTGACCATGAACAACAAAATATAGCACTGAAAACTGAAATTCGCAAAATCATTCACGGCCAAGAGTTGTCTTTGCGCAATCTTTGAATTTAACCCACTCCTTTCACCAAAAATCTCCATAA
>NW_015520500.1:0-2572 GCF_001515645.1 Sinocyclocheilus grahami | reverse complement strand
TCACAAGTAAACTTCTCCATGTCATAGTTTATGGTGCCGAACTTGGAAAAGATTCTGTAGAAAAAAATGATAATTTACTGTCAAAAAAAAAACATTTCCTTTAAGTTTACAGACATTTCCTTCAACTCTAAAACATGCCTTATTCAAAATACACTGAAGGAAGGAAAAAAAAAATATATATATATACACATTTTTTTAAGGTAAGTGGTTACAAACTATTTATTTTAGCTACATTTAAAAAAAAAATTTTTTTTGAGAGTTAGTCAGCTACATTTGTTTATTTAAACGTAGCTCAAATAAATTGATTGCAAGCACTTACCTTAAAAACTATTAGTAAGTTCAATGAATCGATTTTTTCAGTGTATGGGTAAATAGCTGTTAAAATAAATAAAGTCTGTCATATTAATGCAAGACTTTTCTTATCAACCAACAGCTGTTAAATATGGAGAAATAATGATACTAAAATATTAAATAATTGGAAAAAAAACAGATTATTATAAATTATGTTAATAAAAATTAAACAGAGTTTTTAAATTGACAAACACATTATATTATTTAGTTATTCAATAGCTACATTTAACATTTAAGAATAAAATGTAACAATAAAATAATTAATTTTAAATGCAACTTTTAAATTGCGTTTCTCAATCTATTTGTCAGTCCAGTTTTAAATCAATAAACCAATATTCTTTTTATAAGTTATGCACTTATTTACAGACTTTATGATTTTTTTTTTACTTAATATTTGATTACTTAATTCTAAATATCATTTACATTTACATTTAGTCATTTAGCAGACGCTTTTATCCAAAGCGACTTACAATTGGGGGATACATAAAGCGATTCTTCTTAAAGAGGCAAACAGACACAAGAAGTGGTTGTAATACCAAGTTCTTAGACATTGTTCAAATAAGTACAAGCTAGAAAGAGAAGGAATAAATAAAGAGAGATACTTTTTAAAAAAATTTTTATGATGAAGTCAAGTAGCTTCGAAAGAGATGAGTTTTCAGCTGTCGCTTGAAAATTGTCAGGGATTCAGCATTCCGGATAGGGGTGGGAAGATCGTTCCACCAGCCAGGAGTGGTGAACGAGAATGTTCTGGAAAGTGATTTTGAGCCTCTCTGTGATGGTACCACGAGGCGTCGCTCACTAGCGGATCTCAGACTTCTGAAGGGGATGTAAATTCGTAGTAGTGAGTGGAAGTAGGCGGGTGCTGAGCCTGTGGCTGTTCTATATGCAAGCATCAATGTCTTGAACTTGATTCGGGCCGCAACCGGTAGCCAGTGCAAGGAGATAAAGAGAGGTGTAACATGGGCTCTTTTGGGCTCGTTGAAGACCAGTCGTGCCGCTGCATTCTGAATCATTTGTAGAGGTTTGATTGTGCTTGATGGAAGTCCAGCCAGAAGAGCATTGCAGTAGTCCAGCCTAGAGATGACAAGGGCCTGGACAAGAAGTTGTGCAGCATGCTCCGTTAGAAAGGAATATCATTCCTAAAAAAGTTCATATTTACTGAATGCTCCATGTAAATTAATCACGCTGAAATTTGGTGTGATTTTTCTGAAGCTATAAAGGATTATTGGAAATTTTCTAGCGATTTCTGAGTGAAAAGCGGTGCAGAAACTATTTTCACTCAGAAATTGCTTGTAAATTTCACAATTGAAAACAAAGAAATGGCAATAACGCGTTGAATTAAACATACAATTCTGAAAGAAAGAAATAGAATCTTCTTAAACATACTCCAATAATCTTTATTTTATTCACAGCTTCAAAAAATATTTTTTTGCTTTTTTAAAGTGAATGTGTGTCTATAGTTTCATGAACCCACATGAATCCATATGTTATTGATTATGGATGGGTGTTGCTGCATGAGAGGAAACATTTATCTGATTAGTGCTTCTGAATGATTTCACCAGATCAACCCTGAATTCATAACTACGGTAGATAACACGACCTGTAAGTATACGTGTAAGTTATGTTTTCTTGAAATAAAAACTCTCGGGTGTTTCTCCTAAAATTCCTGAGTATAGAAATAAGCATTTTGCTTAAATTTGATCTCATTTGTGATTTCTTCCGTTCGCCTTTCTTACTAGCACGAGCCGAACCTGTGTGAATAAACTGTGTAAACATGACAGTCTCGGCGAAGGAGCTGCATGCTATCATCACACTGAGGCTCATTTCAGTAATGAAAGGGATCTGGACCTGTATGAAATATGCATGAGACAGACAGGGGCTCATGATTGAATGGAGGACCCTGCGCGCCTCGACCATGCATCTCAAGTGTTTCAGACATCTGGCATCCTCAGCCTGCGAACCTTGTATTAAAATCACACGATATGAGATCATCAGACACAGATGAAACCGCTTGTTCGTTCAGCCCCACTTGGATATTTTTGGCTTTTGCACAGCAAATTAACCAAAGTCTGAACATGCAAGCTTGTTTCTGCCACGAGATAAAAAAAAATAACAAAAGTGACATTTTATCTCACAATACAGGCATTTTTCATCACAGCTATGAGAACAAAAGTCATAATTATGAGATAAGGTATAGTTTGATTGTTCTGGTGCATGCAAC
>NW_015520499.1:1891-2573 GCF_001515645.1 Sinocyclocheilus grahami | reverse complement strand
GGTTACAATGAGAAGTGGAAAGGCTGCTTTAAAAGCGTTTTATCATCAGAAGTACCACTGCATTTTGGTCAAGTGTCTCTGTGGACGTCTTAGAATAGGAGACCTGGAAAAACTCAACCCAAATTCCATTCTATTTAGGGCAGATTATGTAGCGGTGGAGTGAGCGGCTCAATAAACAGTGAGAGTTTTACTTTACTGAGATGTCGCTGTGTGTGTGTGCGCGAGGGTCAAGTTTGGTTTGTCAGGTGTTGTCAAATGATTTGCTACTTGCAATCAGTTGTTGGCACGTGATTTAACAGCATTTTTGGACTAAAATGTCCCTTGATGTTTATATTTATACATAATTTTTTATCAGAAAAGAAAAATGCTTATATTTTAAGTATATTTAATTGATTTTAAATGCTTATATTTGCTGAAATGTATTAAAAGCCACAAAAATCCTGTTTTGATTTCATGGCATCTGTAATAGTATAGAAATATCTCCTGTCATTCTTTTGTGAATTTTTCATTTAATTAAATTTATGCCCTCATCATTTTTTATTAGTTTAATTCAATTTAATTTAATTTAATTCAGTTTAATTTAATTCTTTTTTTCTTCTGCTCACAGAGGTTCCCGACTGATAAAGCGTACTTCATTGCCAAAGAGCTCCTGACCACAGAGAGGACGTATCTGAAGGATCTG
>NW_015520499.1:0-626 GCF_001515645.1 Sinocyclocheilus grahami | reverse complement strand
CGATACCGGTTCCTGAACGATACTTTTTTCGATACCAATTTTATGGGAGCGATATACAATCCCGCTATGAGCGGAAATGATGAGCCGAACCAAGGGCTAAGACCACACCAAGCATGGGGTAGAATATGCAATTTCCAACCAATAGTGATGCTGCAAGGAAAGCCCGTAGCTGCCCGGAGCTAGACCAATGAGCATCTTAGCTCAGGTATACTAAATTAGCATATCTGGCCAGAATAAACGAGCTGCACTAATACAGGACAGACACAACAACAGTAGCAAGGAAGCTCCATGCATTTTACGTAACAAAAGCGCACACATAAAAATGTACATAGGCTGGCACAGTGTCAACAGTTATATGCAGTAACAAACTGTGCCCCAATTGCAGATAGCAATAAACTAGGAGAATAAGTGAGGTTAGTGACTTACCAAAAGCACTTGAGGCACCAAGGACGGCACATCCAACTTGTAAAACCTGGCGAAAATATTCTGTGAGGACCAGCCAGCTTCAAAGCATATATCTCGAATAGATGTGCCTTTAGACCAGGCCCATGAAGAGGCATTCGCCCTCGTCGTATGGGTTCTGTTGTTGAGTGTGTATTCATGTCCCGGGCTCGCATAAGCTGGCA
>NW_015520498.1:1998-2573 GCF_001515645.1 Sinocyclocheilus grahami | reverse complement strand
CGCTGCCTGCTTTCCATCCATCCTTCTCAGACAAATGCCTCTATGTCTTCAAGCAAACAGGACTCACTGCTTCGAGGACCTGAAGTCAGACGCACAGAACGTGAGCCTGACCCAGAATCCTCAGAGACAGAACCGGCCCCATTCCGACTCGTCATCGTATCATCACTGAAGGGAATTTAAGTCTGTAACTCCATGCCCAGGCCCAATGCATGCTGGGAAGTGAACGCTCACCTACGGACAGCCAATCCTCCCAGCAGCTTGTAGCGCAGAGACTCTGCCTGAGCGATGGCGCAGAGACCGCGGGTGGCCACCTTCTCAGCATACAACTACGATGAAACAACCCAATACTTCAGAACATGCCAGCACAAACTACTGTTGGACCCCATTCACACCTGTATTTAGCACTAATCTTACCTCCACATTGCCTTCAGGGAAGCCGAATCGTTTCTGAACGACGGCAGTCAGTTCACGAATGCGGCGGCCTTTCTCTCCCAGGACGTTCTGGGTCCTGAAAAGACAAAAGGATAAAGTTATTACACTCGAGTTAACTGAAGGGATGTGCCAATCCGATACTC
>NW_015520498.1:0-371 GCF_001515645.1 Sinocyclocheilus grahami | reverse complement strand
ACGGTAATACTAACCGTGGGGTATTTTATCACGATTTATCGTCAAGCGGGTAATCGTTACATCCCTACAATATATAGTCCATAGTGTCAATTTCCAGCAGTCATACTAACGCCAGCATAAACTACTTAAATATCACTTCTGTATTGTATTATATATATATTTGAACCGCTCAAATACGAAAGTCCGCTGAGCTTCATCTGCCATGTTTCACTTCAGATTCAGTGCCGGCAGCATCCGACTCAATCCATCCATACATCCTTATTAAATCCTCATCTGAACCGCTTCGACTATAGTTAAGTAACATAGTAATCATGTGCCTCTCTTATTTTGCACTCCTGTGCTTTCCTTACACAACTTTGAAATGAGATTCG
>NW_015520497.1:0-2573 GCF_001515645.1 Sinocyclocheilus grahami | reverse complement strand
AAGTTATTCATGCATGAAATAAATATCCATATTCTTGTAGCTCGTTTAGTAGAGCATAGCATTAGTGATGCCACAATTGCGGATTCGATTTCCAGGGAATGTATGAACTGATAAAAACGTTACGATCGTCTTGAATGCAACGTAAGTCACTTTGAGTAATAGCGTCTGCTAAATGTAAGTAAAATAACTGCCTATTTGATCTGAAATATTGTTTCATTCAGAACTAAATGAGTGAGTGAGTCATTGAATCATTCAATTAACCTGTTTGTTCTAAAACACTGGGCCTGTCCAAATGCCCACTCTTAAAAACGCGTTGCCCTTAACGCACACTTAACATGCATCTCGAATACTGTTCCGAAGCGGTAATCGAGGTTAAGTGTATCCCATCATGCATCATGTTCTGGAAATAAATCGTGAGACGTTTAGCCGAGATGATGTGGAAACCTTTCAAGTGTAAGTTAAATATTAATAATAATTAAATATTACATATAATTTGGTAGTAATACAGTTTGGTACTGTTGCACATTTTATTGATGCAAAGATGCATTTGCAACTGCTTATTCTCACTTAATTAGACATATCACGATCATTAAATCTGTTATAAAGACTACTGAACAGACATTTAGAATTTTTACATTTTATTTTAAATGCACAGTATTGAAAATCAATAACTTAAAATGTAACTTCATAAAAGCAGCTTGTATCCTGTCGAACTACAGTTTCAGAGTAGTGTCCCGAAACTGTAGTGTCTGATCCAGAGTGCTGCCATTGGTCCTGTAGTTCATAACCGCGGCCACGAGTCAACCACTCGATAAACTCCCTGCACAGGAGACGAGACCAATCTGTTAAAACCCTGAAGAGAGAGAACACAACGGCAATGAAGAGAAGAGCGATCCCAGAGCAGAACGTGATGACTGACTTCTCGCACACATCCGGGTCTTTCTCAGAAATGAGTTCCAGCACACATGAACTGCTCCAGAAAGCAGCTGCCACATGGGAAACATTATTTCCCCCAATCAGAGTTATTATCTGAACCAGCACCCTTTGAAAAGATGTGCTAGACAAAGACAACGTAGACAACGCTCTCTTAAATGCTATAACAGCACTTAAAATACTGGATGTGACTGTTTATTTGAACTTTTAATGTTTTTGAATCCATAGCTCTGGCCTTGAAGATCTAACACGGCCCAGATGTGAGTGCTGAAACTATTACAGTTATTTCCACTTTCCCATTGTCTTGTCTAAAATCACAGTACCTTTGACAATTGTAATTTTCCGCTGTGTTTTCGCCGTGCCTGTCTCCTCTCTAGCGTGTCCTCTGCATGAAAACTCACACATGCTTCTCTTTTTCAGTTCAGATGTAACCCAAGCGCAGATCCAGGGTCAAACAGGTCGCTCAGTTTATCGTCAACATTACTTTTGGAGTACGAGACTTAATTCAAAACAGAGGAATGATCCAAAGGGACTGTCCAAAACTGAACTCTATGCATTTAAACAGAAGTGTGTAAATATGTACTGTAGTCCCATCAGCATTCTGAAAACATACTGAGAATTAACTCGGTTTAGTGTGTGATGCAAAGGACCTTTTATTTATATACAACAGTAATTTTATTTGTAATGCTTATTATTATTAATTATTTATTTTAATTTATTCATCATCATCATTACATTTTAATTGGTTATATAGAAATGTTCTACCTAAATTTTGCTTTGATGGAAATACAGAATGTATCATGCTTCCATTGCTATTATTATTATTATTGATGATTTTTTTTTTTTTTTACTGATTAACTGCACTTTGTGTTCAACCCCATCTTTTAAAATAATACTTTGATCTTTCTGACATCATATTTAATGGTGCGATTCTAAAGTTTCTCTCATGGTCTGTATTTTATTGTGGTTATATTTTCTACAATAGTTCTGTTATGGTTCAACTCTGTTCTGAGAAAATTCATAGTGATCATATTTACACAAAATTATATAGACCTAAAATATTGATAAAAAAATATATAGTAAAATACAGATAATTTGTATAGTGCAATGAAATTGTTAGATAGTCTGTGCATGAGTTCGGGGGGGGGATGAGTGAGTCATTGAATCATTCATTCAACCAATTCATTCAAAAACTCATATTAATTTATGAAAAACAACTAGCAAACAAAAATGACTTGTCTTTATGAATGAGTCATTGAATTATTCACTGCACCAATTTAAAAAATGTTGAATCATTAATTTGACAGATTTGTTAAAAAAAATTAAAAAGCTGATTAATTTGGAAATGAAACCGAATTATGCTGTGGTTTTGCTGTGGCTTTGGAATTATTATTATTAAATTTTTTTTGGCAGAACAAACACAGACTGACAACATTGTCTAAAACGTTATATGCATAAGTGTTACTTTATGTCTCTGGTACTTTGGATACATCAGACGGTGAAATATGTTTTTGAAAAATTCAGCAGTAATCTGTCATGGGAAAACATTAAAAATAAGAATTCCAAATACTGACTGTCATAAACGGAAGTGTTTCCTGAGAAAGACCCATGTAATACTCTCAGACGGTTTCTATCTCAAC
>NW_015520496.1:1616-2573 GCF_001515645.1 Sinocyclocheilus grahami | reverse complement strand
GGGGGTCTGAATACTTTCCGTACCCACTGTATATATAATAAAAAACACGCTGAGTGAGAGGCTGTATATTGAACATCAGGTATATTCTGAAACATTTCAACTTCAGTGAGGACAGAATAATTATTTTTGCTTAGATAGGAGTATTTGTTATGATTATGAAATCTCTTTATTCATTATTAATGTGATCTTTGCTGTTTTTAGGTGTCCACAGTGGCCCAAAGTTCAAGTGGTCACAGTCACACTCCCAGTCCCTCGGCCCACAGTGGTGCTCACCATCATGGTCCAGCAGCAGTCCAGGCCCACGGTCCTGCGCCGGTGCAGGGTCACAGTCACCCACCCACCCCCTCCGCATCCATGCAGGGACAGCAGCAGTTCCAGAGACTCAAGGTGAGACGGGATTTTGTGTTTGGGAGTCAAACCAATGCAGTCTTGCAATAGCAGCTGTGTGTGTGTGAGATAAACTGGATTGTCATTTTCCTTCCTGCAGGTGGAGGATGCCTTGTCTTACCTGGACCAGGTGAAGCTACAGTTTGGCAGTCAGCCACAGGTCTACAATGATTTCTTGGATATCATGAAAGAGTTTAAATCTCAGAGGTGAGCTTATTCACATGTAGGGTTGTCATAAAATTTTAGTAGCTCATAGAATCATCACGATTCTATCTAATATGCTATTGTACACATTTCTGTTCAAATGTAAGGTAACGCTTCACAATAAACCTCAGTTAGTTAACATTAGGGATCATGAACACTTTACAGCATGTATTAATCTAGGTTCATGTTCATTTCTACATATGAGTGGGTTTGTAATACTGCGTTACTCCAGTCTTCAGTGTCACATGATCAGAAATCATTGTAATAAGAAACATTTCTTAATGTATTGAATAGTTGCGTAATGTTTTTGAGGAAACAGGGTTTTCAGGATTCTTTGATGAATAAAAAGTTCAAAAGAACAGCATT
>NW_015520496.1:0-473 GCF_001515645.1 Sinocyclocheilus grahami | reverse complement strand
TTCAGAGAAGTTCGCAGTCAGTGAATACCACGCATTTATGCCAAGCGATTACTTGTCAACAAAATACTGTTGATGAATTATGATAATGTTTACTTTTTGGCTTTTATATTGTAAAATGTTGTAGATGATTGTAACAATGCATATTTATCTCCCTCATCCATTTGAATGATCAGCTGGAAGTAGCACTAAATTTAGCAAATACATTTCAAAATAAGAGTCCCGGGTTAATTCAGGCTTTTTTAAATTAAAATTTCTGCATTATGCATTAAATCTTATTTTGGGTAACCAGTTTAAATTTTTAGATGCTATGGGTTTGTCTTATAGCAATATACAGTATAATTTTATTTGTGGAGGTCTTAAAAAGTCTTAAATGTGTTTTTGAAAACTCTGCAGATACTCTGGTATAGTCCAGATCAAGATCACTGATGTGTTTCCATCTCTCTCTGTGCAGCCGCTGCAGTCTCCAGCTCTGA
>NW_015520495.1:1190-2573 GCF_001515645.1 Sinocyclocheilus grahami | reverse complement strand
CTCACTCCTGCTTCGTTCCTGTCTGCTCTCCACTCTCCTCTTATAATAATGGCAAAAATAAATCTTAAAAAGATTAATCTGGCCATCTGGAGATTGAGTATTTGAGTATTTTTACACACATCTCTTTCAATAATTGATTTTTTTTTTAAAATATTTATCTTTTCTTCATGTTTCTTAGGTCTTCTGACTGTTCCAGTCATCATTGATTTTCCTCAAAACCCTTCAGTATCAGAAAGATCATCAGTGTCTAAATGTTCACTGCTGTGTTCAGCTGTGAATGTGAGTGATGTGACTCTCTCCTGGTACAAAGGAAACAGTTTATTGTCCAGCATCAGTGTGTCTGATCTCAGCATCAGTCTCTCTCTACCTCTGGAGATTGAGTGTCTGGATGATTCCTACAGCTGTGTTGTTGCTTATTCATTCACCAACCAGACTGAACACCTCAACATCACTCAACTCTGTCAGCCATGTTTAGGTACGTCAGCACTGGAGGTTTTTCACCAAACTATGTCTGTTAATACTGTTGTGCCGGTTTATCTCTAGATGATTCATAAAATAACTCACATTGTCACATATTTGTGCCTGTGCTGTATCTTAGCACATAAACTACACTTTACTGTTATAATCTATATTATATATCTAATGATAAAAACATGATAAAATGTCAATTAAAAATGTTTTTATACAGGAAATAAAATAAAAAAATTTATCCAATTAAGTAAATAATTGACAGATTAATCAATAATCGACTTAACTTTTAGCTGCATTTTTTATAATATTTACACCAATTAGATCTGCTGTTATTTTATCTTGATTGAAGTCTGGTGAGATTAATTTACAGTAATGACTGATTTTGGCTTATTCATCGCAGATGGTTCACATGTGCGTTTCAAAGGTATAATTGCTGCTGTGTTTCTGCTGCTGCTGCTAGCGAGCTCAGTTTTAGCTGTGTGGATATTCTGTCGCCGCAGGAGCCACAAAGAAGCAGTACAAGAAAGCAAGTATTACCTATATAATCAATAGAAAAATAATCATTGTATGCAGTATATAGTGTTTTTTTATGTTGTAAATGTAATTTTACTAAACAGCTCGGACTACTGTGGAAGAGTTGGATTATACTGATGCAATATTTACTACTAACAGAGCTCAGGATGCGGTAAGATATGTTTGTTATTCTGTGTACGTATATACAAATGAAGTTGCAGCATGAATCATTTAAAAACTAGGCTTTTTCTTATTGTGCTGATTCTTGTTTTGTTTTTTTGTGGCCTGAGGAATGAAATCAGCCCTAAAAAAATCAAATGTATTTTATCTTGTTTAAAGGATTCAAGGTCTCGTATGATCACCCTCATGATCTGCTGTTAATTTAATGTGCTTTGGCTG
>NW_015520495.1:0-349 GCF_001515645.1 Sinocyclocheilus grahami | reverse complement strand
ATCCAAATATGTTCTTGAATGTCATATTGTAGAATGTCACTTCTTTGCTCAAGTAAATGTTCTATTTTTCTAAAGAATGCTGACATAATGTAAACAGCCATATCACCCTGTAGCTCTAGACTGTTCGCCCACTGAATCTAAACAGGGTTGATGCTGATTTTTACTTCTTGATAGTATTGATTATTGACAATATTCACTGAAACTGTTTGAAACTTGTATTGAAGCAAGTTTGTTCTTTTGTATTTGATGTTTTTGTCATGGTGTAATTTCAGTGGTTCTAGTGGTTTGTATTTGCTGAAAAATAAACACTAAAACATGCCCTCTGTGCTGATTCGTGTTTTTTTATTTT
>NW_015520494.1:1787-2573 GCF_001515645.1 Sinocyclocheilus grahami | reverse complement strand
GCAGAAGTATCCATTTGTGTGATGGGTTTGTGATGATTTCATTAGGTTTACTCAAACTAGGGCTGAGTGTTGATATAGATTTCAAGATTTGAAATTTTCAGGTAAATGTAGATTGAATAGAGGAAAATGACTTAATGCTGTAGACTATAGGGACTCTTATTAGATACATTTATGTAGAAGTAATAGAATATAGGGACTGTTTTTAAAGAATGTTGATGATTAAGATCCTCATATAGATGTTACAATTATATATGCTAGTTTTAAATAGCTGACAGGAGTTCTCTCTTGCTATGTGACGGGTCATGTTTGTCCTTCATCTTATGGTTTAATAATGGTATCAGATCTAGGGAATTTTACTTCAGTAAAGTGGGTTAGGTAATAACTAGACATAGGGATTACTAGACATGGATATAGGAAAACATAGTGATGACTAAAATGAAGACATTACTTCATATTTTAGCACGAGAATGTGTGGTAAGTCACTTTACCGAACTAAGTCAGAATATTCTCATACAATCTGATTAAAGCTTGCAATTCAAAGCAGAAAGAGAAAAGAAAAAAAAATTATAATTTAATTGTATGCATGGCTAAAAGGAAGAACAAGCTGTGTTTGTAAGAACTCTTTAGAGTTGTGAGTTGTGAGATTACAATACAACCTGCAAATCGATATAGGAGATTTGAGTTGTGAGAGGAAAACATTTTTTATTTCTAAATTGCTGACTGGGTGCATGGTTAGTCGCCGTGATTTTGCCAAGTAAGGCATGTTCCTGGATCAACATCTTTTGT
>NW_015520494.1:0-1325 GCF_001515645.1 Sinocyclocheilus grahami | reverse complement strand
AGACGGGGAGAGCTTGAATAAAATGTGTTTGGCTCTAGATAAAAATATTATAGGAAATAACGCCAATAGATCAGTACAATAAACTAAGCTGGTTTAAAAACAGAGATATGTGCATTGGTTAACTCTGGAAAATAAGATTGTAGAGAGGTAGGTGATTAAGGACTTAATGCCATGAAAACCCATTCTTATGGTGACAGCTGTGCTGGGTTGATTTGAAAACAACCTGTTTAAAGTAGAACAGTACAGCTATACAAGATGTTTTAATTGCACAAATTCGATAACTTTCTGGTTAGGAAAAGCTTATTAAGTGGTGGTGGTGGTCTTGAATGACCAAAACAATATTTGACTTGATCAAACCTTGTCGGTGAGTGAGAGGGGTATAAAAATCTTTTAGAATTTTAGGAAGAATTTCATGCAATTTGTTGTTTAATATGTAATGTAATGTACATATTATGTATGTAATTCAGAGTAGGTCTGAGAGAAAGATTTGACACTCTGTATACAAATTAACAGCTTCATTTGCAGCAGTATCAACTTATTCATTTCTTAATAGACCAATATGACCTGAAATCCAGCAGAAGATAATACTAAGAATTGACTCTGTAAAAGGTCTGTTATAGCAGTTTACTATGAAGTATTCTGTTTATGTGGTAAAATTGGGACAATTAGTAAATAATTTTCGTTCCAGCTTAGGATGCTGATGGAAGGAATACCAGGTATCATGTAGAATTAAAGTGCAGTTTATCAATATTAGATTTGGTTGTTAGATAGCTAACTTATATCATTCTGTGTTAGGTAATGATTTTGATCACTTCTTAGGTTAATGCTACCAGTAATTATCACTTTACACAATGCAGGATTAATTGGATCCTCATTGGATATTTCTTAAAATGTATTAGAGTTTGTCTAGAAAAATTTGTTATACACCTTGTCAGAGGAGGACGTTTTATGCATGAACATAAAATTGAGGATTCAAACAGGTCTTGCCCATGGTTTGAGACTGAGCGTAAATAGAGTGATAACCAGTTTGCTATATGATTGAGAGATATTGAGATATCTATATCTAATGCAAAACAGCCTAAGTCTGATTTATGACCTCTGGTGTAAAACATGGAAAGAACATTTTCAGAGAGTGTGTAAGATGTTATTTTATCTTCTATGGTTATCGAAGAATGATAAAAGAAAGTGTGGAGTGTGGAGGAAATTTTATTTCTATCTGCAATATTAATATTATTTGCTTAAAGAGTGTTCTTTAGACTGTCTCTGAGTGCTTCAGTTTTCTTCAGTATGCTTGAATTTTTGATGAGCTGAGAGATAACAGGAAA
>NW_015520493.1:1847-2573 GCF_001515645.1 Sinocyclocheilus grahami | reverse complement strand
GTGTGTGTGTGTGTAAAAGGGGCTGCAGTAATTACTATTCTTCATTGTGCACTCTGCAGCCAAAGAGCTGTGTTTGGCCAGAACAGGTGTTATGAAGCAGCCCAGAGCATAAAGAGCATTGGGAGAAAACAGCAGCATGAGAGTCGGTGATGATTTATGGTGTGCACTGTAAAAATGTTACAGTAAAATCCCGATAATGGTACCATATATTGTTATATATACACATACATACATACATAGTATAAAATAAACCATATTTTTGTGATTTGAACAAAACATTTAACATGAGCAGGTGTTGTTGTTGTTCTCAATATTCAGAGCACTTGAGAGTGATTGCTTTTTTAAAACAGCACAATAAACATTTTTAGTAACATACACTCCTGACACAATATTGCCGTGTATGTTTGCTCTGCCAACAAAGCCAAACTCCAAACCATGGCATTACACATCTGATTTTTGAACGAATCGTTTGAGTGAACGATTCTATGACTCACCAAGACACCAGTCAACTGAATGAACCAGTGTGTTTGAATGAATCGACCTAATGAATGATTCAATGAATCACTCGAAAGCTGTGTCTGAAAGTAGGTGAGTAGGTACTTATTTAGTGACCACTAAAAAAAGTACATTCTATACAGTCTGAATGTGTCTAGTATGCAATCTGGATGTACTACATTCCCCATTTGGTAACACTTTACTTGAAGGGGTGTGCATAAGACTAACATG
>NW_015520493.1:0-554 GCF_001515645.1 Sinocyclocheilus grahami | reverse complement strand
AAAAAAAAAAAAATTCAGCAGCACCACCGAAAGCTTGCGAGCAGCATGTCATTAGTAAAGGTAAATGAAAGGTTAGAATCAAT
This sequence comes from Sinocyclocheilus grahami, assembly GCF_001515645.1. NCBI lineage: Eukaryota > Metazoa > Chordata > Actinopteri > Cypriniformes > Cyprinidae > Sinocyclocheilus > Sinocyclocheilus grahami. The sequence continues at coordinate 471 of NW_015520493.1, read as the reverse complement.
TGCAGCATATAATCCGGAGCTGAACTAACTCGGCCAGGAAAACAACAGGGGGGTTTTAACAACCTCACAAAGACCTGCGAGTGTTTTTAGCCTCCCGCCTGATGGCTTGTTAGCAAAGCTGAAAATGTATCCACAGGCAGTCTTCAGGTTCTTTAGAAAACAGTTCTTTTCAAAAAGTATTGCGTTGTGTTTTGCAATTAATAATTATATACTTTTTAAAATGCTAATTTGTCATTTAGCTGCAACTTGCTGGCCTGAAAACATCTGTATTTATGCTATACGTGAACAAAGCTGTATGATTAATGGTTTGAGAACATATGAGGTTTGACGTTTGAGCTTGAGCCAGTTACGAAGTTCAGAAAATTGTGATTATGTTGTAGATATTGTATTATAATCAAAATTACAGTGTCAGTATTTTTTTATTCTTTTTTATTAATGCCAGAATGCATTAATTATAAAAGTTACAAAAAA
>NW_015520492.1:1585-2574 GCF_001515645.1 Sinocyclocheilus grahami | reverse complement strand
ACACACACACACACACACACACAATCAGTATTGCCATGAGAATACAAAACAGTAGAGATTGTATATTTTTTGTGTTAAGATCGCATCACATTTCTTCCTTCTGTACAAAAATAAACAGTCTGATTTTATTTTTATATGACCTGGTAAATTTTTTTTCTTTCAGTTATTCACACTGTAAATCCAGCATCTGACTTCCCATCAAGGCAAGACAATTACAAGTGTCCTGTAAAGTTGTTTAAGCAGGGACTGTATAAAAAGCTCAAGGTGTCCTTATAAACTATAGCTGTGGGGCTTGTAGATTTTTGTCTTTGTAGATTAATCATGTGCTCCTTGACCTATGATAGACAATTCTACTTTCCCTAAGTCTTTTAGTATTTTAAATAGTCTTCGTAAAAATGCTTCAGGGAACTTGTATCGCTGATACGTTTGTTACATTGTCACCTGTCATCACTCTTACCTCTGCCTCCAGTACTATTGTAAAAAGCCTACTTCCTAGTGTGTATCATATCCCTATATAAAGTTTGATATACCATGAGCAGATGTGGAGTTGAAAATTGACGTGGGAGAAATGTAATGTATATTTGAGTACAAACTAACATTTCAGACCTGAATTAAAGTTATTTGTTTACATTACAAATAAAAGCCTGTGTTGATCAGTGTTACAAAATGATTGAGCTGGATTAATTATGAAAGTCTTATACTGATGTGTCTTTTGCTTTAATCAGAAGTTGTTTAACCCTGTAAAGCCTGACATATGAAATAATAGTCAAAAATGTAGTTTAGTCATTTGATGTTTTTTGAACAGTTTATGGAGCCTGTAGATAAAATCAAAATAAATATACATATTTTTTTAAAGCTGTGTATGTGTGTTGATGCATCAGGGTTTGTTGGCTCGTGTATTATGTTATAGGAGAATATGGAGAAGGAAAAAACACCTGTTTTATTCAGCAAAAATATAAAAGTTATTGCGTTTAGTCTATACAAATCAT
>NW_015520492.1:0-1247 GCF_001515645.1 Sinocyclocheilus grahami | reverse complement strand
AGAAGTATTTTGTTGTTACCAAATACCCTGCATGAAAAATGCACCACACATGGCCTGAAAGCTTTTGCTGTTCTCACAAAACGCAAACCAAGCTTGACACCCACAAGTCCCCTTCTCTGTATGTCAATGTCATTTTATGCCATCATATCCCAATGAGGCTGTTTTGACCACTTTAACCCCTGGAAAAGAACGAAGAGTCTTGTGAAGAGACCCAGGCTTTTCTGGAGCTGAGAAGTTGGAGTGTGCTTTTTTCAGCCTTGAGCGTGATTCCCCCATGGATCTGTAAGGCTCAACTCACAGGACGACATAGCTCTTAGCATTCTTTTTTCACACATGCTATGCTGACAACTAACACTTGGAGTGTCCTCTTCATCGACACATTCCAAAGAGGATCGAGCTTGACCAGCACCTCTCTCTCTAGATCTGCTGACAGACTCTGAATGTCTCCAGAAGAGCCGATGTTGAAAATGCCAGCTTTACTCAAACATTCTGTCCATCCAAACTCATAAAGGGATAGTTCACCCAAAAATACAAATTCTGTCATTATTCATTCATCCTCATGTTGTTCCAAAACTGTATTGGCTAACTTTCTTCAATGAAACATAAATATGTTTTGAGTCTCATTGTTTGTTTGTTTGTTTTTGTCCATACAGTGGAAGTCAGTGGTAACCAAAACGGTTTGATTGTCAACATTCTTCAAAATAACTTGTACAGGTGTTTGTACAGGTTTGGAACGACAGGGTCAGTAAATGAGGACAGAATTTGCATTTTTGGGTGGACTATCACTTTAAGCACAAACTCTGTTGCTGTCTAAAGCAAGTCAGTGGTGCAGCTCTTGAAAAGATTGGTCAACGGTTCATTCAGTTTATCAATCTGTTGTTTCAGGTTAGGAATATTTATTCATAAATGTTATAATCTCTGAAACTTTTCTAGTGTGGAATTCTAAATGTTTAAATTACTGTTGCCAAGTAGCACATCCTACTTTATCAACACTTGAGCAAGAGATTAAAAAAAGTCTGATCTCGTATAGGATTTCACACATAAAATCATTAAAGCAGTTAAAAGGATAGTTTACCCAAAAATTAAAATTCTGAATTCTGTCATCGTTTACATGACAGAAAACATTTGTGTCTTTGTTTGAATGTCAGTGAGGTCCAGTGTTGTTTATACCCATGTTCTTCAAAATATCTTCCCTTTTTCGTAAAAGAAAGAAAGTCATACAGGTTTGGAACGACATGAGGGTGAGT
>NW_015520491.1:0-2574 GCF_001515645.1 Sinocyclocheilus grahami | reverse complement strand
TCTTTATCCCATTTCGATTTTATATATAATGTGGAGGAAGGACTGTAACACATCAACACCTCATATAAATAAATTATTCTGGGTAGTGTACGATTATAGGCATCGATCATCATTTTAGTAAGGGAGTGGATGTGATTTATTCTAATTTTCCTTTTTTTGTTATAGTAATCCCTTAACTGAAAATATCTAAACAAATCCTGATTTCTAAGTCCAAAATTATCTTTTAAGTCTTGGAAGCTTCTAATTTCACCTTTTGCAATTACACAGCACAAAGCTGTTATTCCCCTTGCCTTCCACTGTTGAAATATTGGATCTTCCCTGCCTGACTTAAATTGTTCATCATGAGTAATCCACCTAAGTATTCCAATTTCTTTCCCCAATTTGAAATGTTTAACAATAGAATGACAAACTTTCAATGAAAATGTTACTATTGGGCCCAGTTTGTCTTTATTATATCCTTGAATTTCGCACTCCCCTATAAATAACTGAACTTGAAGATCTTGTATATTTGTTTCTATGTCTTTCCATTTAAATTATCATATGTTTGTCGGCCTTTAACAAACCCTGTTTGGTCCTCATCTATCAAATCCGGTAAGAACGATTGTATTCTAGAGGCTATAATAGAACTATACATTTTGTAGTCTGTATTAAGGAGTGATATAGGTATATAATTTTGACAGTATTCCCTGTCTTTTTTCTCTTTGGGAATTACAGAAATTATAGCCTCTTTCCATGACGGAGGAATTATCCCCTCTCTTATAATCCAGTTAAAAGTATCCCCTAGTAATGGCATCAGTTCTTTAGAAAAAATTATATACCACTCTGAAGGGAAACCATCACTCCCTGGTGCTTTGCCTGATTTACATTTACCCATTGCTTGTTGTAATTCCTCAGTGATTACTTCTACAGTTAGACTTTTATTTTGTAAATCACCAATAGAGGGCATATCTAATGAATTAAGGAACTCTAGTACTTTTGTTCTGTTCATATCAGAGGTCTGTTTGTATAGTTCTTCATAGTAATTCTTAAAAATATTTCCAATTTCTTTTGGATCATATTTAATTTGGTTTGTTTTGGGATCATGTAATTTAGGAATTTAATTATTAATCTGTTGTTTTCACATTCGCCTTGCCAATAATTTAACTGCTTTTGGTCCTGCTTCATAATAGGTTTGTTTCAGAAATCTTGCCTTTTTCTCTACTTCTGATTGTAATAAGCCATTCATTTCTTTTCTCAATTTCCCAATTTGAGCCATCACCTCTTTATTTGCATTATGTTTATGTTTAAGATCCAGATGCTTTAATTCTGAAATAAGTTTCTCATAATGAGCTACTCTTTCTTTTTTTTAAAGTACTTGTAATTGCTATTAATTTTCCTCGAATCACTGCCTTAAGTGCATCCCATAAAATAGAGGGGTCCACCTCACCATTATTATTTTCCTCTAAAAATCTTTTTATTTCTATTCGAATTTGTTCTATTAACTATTGATTTATTATTTAAAATTCCTAGGTTTAATCTCCACAGCGTGTTTCTTTTTTTCCCCCCCAGAGAGATCTTCATATAGATAGCGCTATGGTCTGATATGGGGGAAGTCGTGGCCTAATGGTTAGAGAGTCGGACTCATAACCCAAAGGTTGTGGGTTCGAGTCTCGTACCGGCAGGAATTGTAGGTGGGGGGAGTGAATGTACAGCGCTCTCTCCCACCTTCAATACCACGACTGAGGTGCCCTTGAGCAAGGCACCGAACCCCCAACTGCTCCCCGGGCGCCGCAGCATAAATGGCTGCCCACTGCTCCGGGTGTGTGTTCACGGTTTGTGTGTGTTCACTGCTGTGTGTGTGCACTTTGGATGGGTAAATGCAGAGCACTAATTCCTAGTATGGGTAACCATACTTGGCCACATGTCACGTCACTCACTTATATGTCAGCTACCCCAATTTGACAATTCTTTACCCGGTGTCTATTTTCTTCCTGTAGGAACAAATAGTCTATTCTAGAATATACTTTATGTGTGGCTGAATAGTGACTATAATCCTTCTCTAATGGGTGTAGTTCCCTCCAGACATCTATCAGGCCCATTTCTGCACATATATGGTTCATGAATTTTATTTTATGTTTTTTGTTTATTTTACAGCTTGTAGTATCTAAATCATGATTTAGCACTATGTTTAGGTCCCCTCCACATATGCAAACCCCCTCCATTTCCTTAGCCACAATATCAAATAATAATTTATAATATTGTTTATCACTTTCCGGTGGGGCACACACATTCACAAAAGTAACCATGTTATTATTAATTGTTCCTTTAACAATAACGTATCTCCCTTCCTTATCCTTTATTTCTTTATGACACAAAAAATTAACATATTTTGAAATTAAAATAATGACCCCCCCCCTCTTACGAGGGGTTGGACATGAGCTATAAAATATATTTTTAAAACCAAATTTTTTCAATTTTTCATGTTCTTCATTTGACAAGTGTGTCTCTTGCAAGAAGAAAATATGCTTATTTTCCTTTTTCAATTTAGCGACCACTTTAGCCCTTTTGGCTGGGTTCCCCAAACCATTAACATTC
>NW_015520490.1:21341-21605 GCF_001515645.1 Sinocyclocheilus grahami | reverse complement strand
GGTCCATCTTTGAACTGATCATTTAGTGAGGCTGAGCGTCGACAGGATGCATAACAGCGCAGACCTTGAGTCGAAACTGTGAAATTGAAATCTCTTTCTCTTTTCTTTCTTCGCATTTCTCCCTCAGATTAAGCTCAAGGAACATCAGAAAAGTAATGTTTTCTTAGAAGGCTGATAAATTGCATAAACTAATTAGCAGATCAGGACAGAACAATGGATGCAGGGCTAATCGGAGAAAGTGTTTCTACAACGCAATGTAAAAGC
>NW_015520490.1:1194-2574 GCF_001515645.1 Sinocyclocheilus grahami | reverse complement strand
AAAAAAAAAAAAAATAAATACATTTAAATTATTTGGATTTAAATACATGCATACAAAAAAATTGTAATTAAGTAAATAATATATCTAACAGTACAGCACTATAGAGAGTACAAATAAAAAAACAAAAACAAAAAAAACAATGTAATGTATTCGAATGTATTTTACACATATTTACAATAATATAAATACATTTTTCACAGCATAAATTGGGTCTTTATACATGAACATATATAGCTGCCTTTTAAAGTTTAGAATGAGGGTCCCTCTCACAAGGACAATCCTATTTGGGGTCTGTGGCATCTATAGGATTGAAAACGCCTTTAACTACATGTTGTCATATGAAATGATGTGAATGAAAGTGAAGATATGACTTGAAAGTTCTGTTCAAGTGTGTCAAATGTTATATTTATGACTGATTCAGTTAATAAGGGATCAAACTGGTAACTCATGCTCTATCTTTTTGACTGAAAAAACACTCAACTTTATGCTTCTGGATCACATACGTACCACCACTTGAGCACTGCTGCTGAGTCCCTCCCCGTAGTCGTCGGTAGCAACCACGTCAAATTTAAAGTAGGAGCGCCGCATGTTTCTGTACATGATGGCTGTCTTAATTACTCCTGTGAAGGGCTCAATAACAAAGCCGTCTTTGCCGTCAGTAGTTGGGGGGATAATCAGCCTGTACAGCATGGCGCTATAATTCCCTGTGTCTTTATCCACAGCCTGTCAGATACAATAGAGCACAGACATGTCAAAGAGAGGAATAGCCACAAGCTACTCATCACCTAAAACACAGAGCTGCTCAACCTCTGCTGGTGCACGCACTTCCCCCTCTGGCCTTTAGGAGGAGCTCCAAGCTCCGATTTCACAGCGCTGATGACACATTGGCTTCAGTCTCAGCTGAACATTATAGCACTCCACTGCGGTGACAATGATTTATAATGGCTTTTTACAAGAGAGGGGAACGGACAGCAGGGTGCCCTGGACCAGGCAGAGTCATTAATACAATTGAGACTTTTTCCAATATGCCTGTGAGACCTGTTTCAATAAATACAGTAAGTGTGTATAAAAGGCCCTTGCAAACAAAAGGTCCGTCTATTGATTAGTCATTTAGTGAGGCTGATCATGGACAAAATGCACGACTCTGCCGCGGAAACCCACAGATCTTGAGTCGTAACCGTTTTCCTTTTCTTTCTTTGTGTTTGTGTCCCAAATAAAACCCGAGGGACATCAGAAATGCCATGTTTTCTTAGTAGCAGATATTTTTCCAATGTGCATGGAAGACCCGTTTCAATAGATACAGTAAGTGTGTATTAAAGGCTCATGCAAACAAAAGGTCCATCTTTGAACTGATCATTTAGTGAGGCTGAGCGTCGACAG
>NW_015520490.1:0-1106 GCF_001515645.1 Sinocyclocheilus grahami | reverse complement strand
GCAGGGCTAATCGGAGAAAGTGTTTCTACAACGCAATGTAAAAGCAGTTCTTTCACCAACTCTCTGTGCTTAGGGTTGGCAGAGCAAAGGAACAGTTTCAATTTTCTCGCCTTTTTCTCCTCAGAACCATTTAAAGAGGGATTTCAAAGTAGATTAGTCTAATCTACAAAACCCTGAGCTGCAGCTTGAACAAAAATCTATAGTAAGTGATTTCTGCGACACCTGAGAAATGGACTAAATGCAAGACCGTGTATGTCAAGGCAGCATATTTGGATGTTTGCCCACTGAACTTCATATCTCAGACGTTTCTTCAAGTAAACAGAAGACACTGATGATGGTAATCTGTATTCGCAGTGAACGTGACCCTATAAAACCCCCCGGGCTTCTGCTGCATGGCTTAACTCAGTCTGGGGTCTTGGCTAATAAGGTCTCCTTGAATGAACACAGGACGCCGGGCACCTGATAGCATCACAATCGCTGTTCTTTTAGTCTGCACATGAACTTAAGGCGGGGTGAAGCCATATGAGGTGAACCCCTGCCTGAGTTACCGCACGTGGCCTGCATGTCTGATTAGAGTAACACTGAGATAATTACATGGACGACTTTTACAGGTTGTAGTTCTGAGGCCAGAAACATATTTAAGCAAGTACGTAAATTTAGATGCTTGTGAAAGACATTGGAATTTTGATACCACTGTAAAAACTAATATACTATTAAACCCACTTCTTTGAAGTGAAACATTAGTATAAATATTAAAGTAAATTAGCCTTCAAGTATATCTGAAGAAAATTTTTTTAATTAAAATTTGAATTATTCAAGACAAGAAAACCATAATATAAAAAAAGAAGAGAGAAACCAATTACACGCAACTGAACAAATAAAAACAACAGAACAAAGACACTAATGAAATCAACAGTGCTTGGGGTTTGCTGGGTATTTAATGCAAATAAACAGTCTGAAACTGAAAAAAAAAAGTAATTAAATGTAAAGTAAAATTATACATACAGTGCCGTGAAAAGGTTTTTGCCCCCTTCCTGTTTTATTTTTATTTTTTTGCATACTTGTCACACTTAAAAGATTCAGATCATCAAACCAATTTTAATATT
>NW_015520489.1:2104-2574 GCF_001515645.1 Sinocyclocheilus grahami | reverse complement strand
CAGCTGTGAAATGTCTTGATGCGATCCTCTGATAGGAAAGCTTGAAACATCACTGAATTCAACCTGAGACCCAAGTAGACTATTTCCTGTGCAGGAGTTAGACAACTCTTCGTCTGGTTTATCTTGAAACCTAATTTCTCCAGATGCGTCACTAGTGTGTACGTATCGCTCTCCGCTTGCCACGGGAACGGCACACAGATGAGCAGATCGTCCAGATTTGATGAAACTCTGACCCCCTCCGTTCCTTAATGGCATCAGAGCCGCTTCCACAAATTTGCTGAAAACCCTGGGAGCCAAAGCAAGGCCAAATGGTATTTTCGTATACTCGTATGCTGTAATTTGATAAGAGAACCTCAGATATGTCCTGTGAACAGGAAAAATATCTCTGTGAAAATATGCCTCCTGGTGGTCCACTGAGGTGAACCAATCTCCCTGACGAATACTCTGACACAACATTCTGAGCGACAGCA
>NW_015520489.1:0-531 GCF_001515645.1 Sinocyclocheilus grahami | reverse complement strand
CCTCCGGGGCTCTCCGGCTCTTTCGCAGTGGCCATGGGGCCTGCATTCTCTTCGTTCGGTAAGCCCACCACAATGTGACAACCAGTACGGAGCTGTGTTGCGATAGAGAGCTCTCCTTTTCCTTTTTTTGGTGTGTGGTGAGCACCCCCAAAAACTTGAAAAATAAATTGAAAACTTAGAGCAGAAAACTCGCCCTGATGCGTTTTCTCAGTTATCTTACTCGGTAAGTGAAGTCACTCAACAAACGTTAGGAATGTATTGCGTTTGGGACATTACATTGCGGCTCCGTCTGTAAACTGTTAAGCAAATAATTCCAGAAGTCTGCTGAGCCAGCTTCCAAAAATCTTCACGGGGAAGAGAGCGAGAATAACGAAACGGCAGGTAGCTGCAGTTTATATACAGGGAGGAGGGACTCCCTGATCGCTACAGCAATTGGTCTGCCATAGTTGGCAGACGTGGTGTTATTGGTTCTTCCGCGATCGGTCATGCCTGAGGCGTTCCTATAGTGAGATAACTATAGAGCTTATATTA
>NW_015520488.1:2036-2574 GCF_001515645.1 Sinocyclocheilus grahami | reverse complement strand
AGGCCATAATGAGGGAGAGATTTCCACTCACCAGCCACAATTATGACTCGATAGGTCTGTTAATTTATGATTCCTCTTAATCTATGCACCCTAAGAGAGAGGGCAAACCCAATTAACCCTCTCTCGTCATCCTCTTGCACATTATCATCCAGCGGAATACAATTTAGCCACTAAATCACCCAAAGTCAACATATATAACCAAAGAGAGTGGGAAGATAAGACATTACTTGATAATGATAAGATTCATAACTTGGGTTCTGTGATAAAGTAGCATTATCATTTAGATCTAGTTTGTTAATTGTACAGTTCTGTTGGTTTCAAAGGCTAAAATGGGAAATGCATGTATTGGAGTAGCTTTGCTTTACAGAATCAATCATTGTCTGAATTAATTTTGTAATTGACTATCATAAACTGTTGTTCATTTGTTAGGATGACCAAGCGTCCATAATAATGTCCTGATTTTTCACTCGTTCAAAAAAGGCTATAGATTAAATAACACCTAATGCATTGTTATTGTTAATTAAAACTATTAATATTT
>NW_015520488.1:0-295 GCF_001515645.1 Sinocyclocheilus grahami | reverse complement strand
TATAGATGCAAACTACACAACCAAACAAATCTGTAACAAATGGACAAAAAACAAAACAAGCTATTTACATGTTTTAAATATTTAAAGTATTTTTTATTATAAAGTAACTTTTTAAATAGACATGCTTAATGAATACATTTTGAATAATGAATTTCTTGTAAATACACTGACAAGAAATTATATTACATTAATAATTACATTATTCTTTTTTCCAATTGTATTATTATTATTATTGCCCGTTATTCACTTACCTCATGGCCACACAGAGTGTATTCCACATCATATCTGCTTATTA
>NW_015520487.1:2169-2575 GCF_001515645.1 Sinocyclocheilus grahami | reverse complement strand
ACTAAAGTTGAAAAAGTGAAAACGCATAATAGGACCCCTTTAAAATTACATATCATAACATAAATAACACTGGCTGTTGTGAACAGCTTTCACTATCCAATGAATTCCTGCGGGAAAAAATCATGTTTTTTGTCACTAAATATCGTTTTACTCACTAACCTGTGAGATTACAAAAGTAAAACAGTTGTGAGCGTCGTTTAATGTTGACTTTTTAGTGTTTAGGGATCAGTATCTACTTTGAGGCTGCTGTTAAGGGTATAATATTAAAATATCTGATTAAATTCAATCTGATTAAATATAACCATAAAAGTGACGTCATTTCAATTTTAGTTTGTTTTAATTTTATGTGTTTGTAATTTTTTTGTTTTTTTTAATATTTCTGTGTAACTTACTTTTTTTTTTTTTT
>NW_015520487.1:0-586 GCF_001515645.1 Sinocyclocheilus grahami | reverse complement strand
ACACACACACACACACACACACACACACACACACTCACACACAATTGGCTGCCAGCAGGCATGGGTGGCGTTTACATTACTAAGGTTTTGGCATGTTTGTCTCTGACAAGGTTAAAATTTTAAATGGGCATTGCGTCACAGCGCCCTGCATCTTTGGAGAAGAAACGGCTGAAATACTCTTAAAATCTTGAAATACTCTTGAAATACATACTTAAACTTTTGGAGATTTGTTGCAAGCGGTTATGAAAGGCAAAGGGCTATTTTTCTCTCAAATATTGGGTCATTGGTTTTGTTTCATTTTATGCTGCGTTCACATGTCGTCAAAGCTGTTTACATTCTCAGACTCAGAAATTGCTCATTTTCTATTGCTGAAGAGGATCTATGGGCTGTTGTGTTGTTGATGATAGCAAAACTACTTTTGTGTCTTTGATTATGTCTGTTTTATTGATCATCTTGGACTCTTTGTCCAGTACGAGAATACGAACATCCACCTACATTGAAATACTATGCAAAAAAGTTTTAAACATTTTCTTTTTTGACTTGTTTTTCATTAAAGGGGTCATATGATGTTGCTAAAAAGAACATT
>NW_015520486.1:2290-2575 GCF_001515645.1 Sinocyclocheilus grahami | reverse complement strand
AAAAAAAAATCCCACAAATGCCAGCTTAAGCTATTTTCCAGCAGTGCACATGCCTGAATCTATTGAAACCTTGTGTTGAGATAATTTTCACCTGCAAGACACATCATCCATTCTCCAGAGAACACAAACACACCACTGATCGAAATGTCAGGGCTGAAAACATGAATAAATGTATTTCATGATATACGATAATTATGTCTCTTCCAGATGTTATGATGATATGACTCCAGCAATGTGCGTATTTGTAATTTTCAAGCAGTAACCTGATGGATGCCCGCATGTCTT
>NW_015520486.1:0-975 GCF_001515645.1 Sinocyclocheilus grahami | reverse complement strand
CTTTTATTTTGTATGCGATTAATCGTTTGACAGCACTAATAAAAACAGTTATTTTAAGAACTGCTCACTGAAATGTTCTTTTTGGAACTTAAAATGGTTTTATTGGTTTCAACTGCATTGTTCATTGTTTAACTACAGTCAAGCTATATTCTTATGAAGTGGTAACACTTCATGTCTGTCGGGGGACCACTAAATTAAAGTGTAAGCAGATATTAACCATGCAGCCTACTAATACTCGAATGACTGGTAGTTGAAACGTAGTTACTTATAGTTAGTAAAATGTCAAAAGTGGACTATCAAAATAGTGTTATCACTTCTATAAGAGTAGCTTAACAGTAGCTGAACTTCTTTTAATCATGACTAACTTCTAACTTTACAAGCTACCGTTTCAATGCAGTTTCCTGGTCTTAAGTCTACCTCTTCCCTCACTTGACAAGGTGTTTCCAGCTGGCCGAAGTGTATCTGGCAGCAGATTAGTACAGTTCTTCCTTTATTTCAAGTTCGTCTAATCTAGTATCGCTTTGTCGCGTCTGAGAGAACATGAGGAGCAGTTCCTCTAAGAGACAGCTATGTCTCATCCATCTCTTTATCCCTCTCTAGAGAGTCCTCTTTCTCTCTCTCTCTCTCTTACTTCGAGTGTTATGTTTTTCTCATATTGCTTCCTGTGGTATCTTCTGCTTGCACCGGCTAGATTGACATAAAGAGATGTCTGTGTTGCCTGTACTAGGAGCCGTCCTATGACTTTGCAGGGTGAGTGTAAGCCTCAGTGAGACACAGACACAGGCGGATGGGTGGGGGTTTTGTAACCCCTATTTATGCAGGTTAATGTGCAAACACCTCGACGTGGAGACCGCCGCGCACGCTGGCCTCGGCCTGGCTCGCAAATGCCCCTGCAACAGAGCTCAGCCCCGCAACTTTACCATTCTATTCTCATTATTCCGACGGTGCCTGCCAAATTGCCTTGTCTTTCAGGAT
>NW_015520485.1:2238-2576 GCF_001515645.1 Sinocyclocheilus grahami | reverse complement strand
TCTAATTCCGCACTAATCCATCAGTCTCCGTCCTTAGCAGACGCGTGTATCGCGAGCGCGAGGCGAGCCGAGGCGCGTTTACTTTAACCGGCCAGTGACGTGGGAGTGAGCGAGGGAGAGAGAGTGTGGTTAGAGGGTCATGGGAACATGTGTGCAAGCCCGCTGGGTCCCACGGTGGGCAGAATAACCTATTCTTAGAGTCTCAGAGGACCCAGGCCCATTTCAAGACTTTTCCTGACTGACTCAGATTGTTATTATATATTACATTAAGTTATTAGAATATATATTAGAATATATCATATGACTTCAGATTGGGCATTTATGAATGTTCAATATTT
>NW_015520485.1:0-584 GCF_001515645.1 Sinocyclocheilus grahami | reverse complement strand
AATCCTGCTGCCCTCTAGTGGTCTCAAACAGGCTCATTTGGATTATTTAGGATGCGTGTTCAATTACAAAGAACTTTTTGCATTTTTACAAAAAAAAAAAAAATTTCAAGTAAAAGCTCTACTGTCATGCATTTCAATCGTAATTAGCCGTCATTTTAGCAACCATAAAAACATAAATATCAACAATGAAAGAATCCAGTTTAAGCTTTCAACAATTTAAGGTGCCTCAGTGTAGTGTACTCCCCCCTCCCAGAGTCTAATATGAATCAAATGATTGATTTCAAAAGAGAATATCAGTCCTAATTTAGAGCGAGTGCAGAGTCGAAAAGGGAGACATCAAATCTATATCAGCCTTTAGGAGCTGAGATATTTCTGATCACAAAGTTGTTGAATTGGCTGATTCTGTCAATATCCATCAATCACAAGGAGACCAATGATTGAACATTTGTGTCTGCTGGACACATCGGTGGGGGCGAGACATGTTGTTTGATGGAGCAGCAGTTGCTGTGCGTTGTCTACTCCTCATCTGCGCTCTTCAGCATGAGGATTGAATTATAAATTTTAAGAGCGGGTCCCAACTTGAT
>NW_015520484.1:2352-2576 GCF_001515645.1 Sinocyclocheilus grahami | reverse complement strand
GTGTGTATGCGTGTCATACATGGATCAGATGTGCGTGTATGCGTGTCATATATCCATCATATGTGTGCATGCATGTCAGACATGGATCATACGTGTGTCATACATGGATCAGTCACACATGGATCATACGTGTATATGTGTGTCATACATGGATCAGTCACACATGGATCATACCTGCGTGTATGCATGTCATTTATCAATCATATGTGTGCATGCGTGTCAGA
>NW_015520484.1:0-1159 GCF_001515645.1 Sinocyclocheilus grahami | reverse complement strand
CAATATATTTCACAATATAGTTATTTATATATGTAGTTATTCTGACCATCAACAAAAAAGGCTTTTTATGATAAATAAACTCAAATACTTTTCTTTTTCTTTTCTTTGGTAAAATATTTATTCAGTAATAACACAATCAACTTAACACACATTAACTGCCCCCAGCTGACTGATATTAAATGCAACTTTTAGGTTCAATTAAACTTTACATAAGGTGTTTCTCATGTTGTTGTTTTATTTCAATCAGTTTATAATATCTAAATATTGTTATTGAAATATTCCATTTATAATAAATTACATTTACTTCCTTTTAATTTTGTAGAATACTATTAATACTAGTTATATAGTTTAAATTTGTTCCCTGGTATCTGTTTATTATAGCCTACTGCGTTTTGAAAGAGCTTGTTTTGCTCTTTTTGTGATAACTGGAAACCCTTCACCTGGAGCTTTAATCAAGAGAGGGAAGAGTGCAATAGTGACTAAAAGGAGAGCAGCAGTATGCAAACTTAACATTAGAAGTCTAAACTATAACAAAACAAAAAAAATCTGTTACGGTTTACATTTTATTTCGTGGTAACTATATACCATCACACTGCCAAGCTCTAATCTCAATGATAATAAAATAACACTAAAGATGTACTTATATTAATACAGTAATCTTCAAAGCACAATCTGCTTTTATTGTCATTCAGAATTGTTACATTTACATTTATGCATCTGGCAGAGGCTTTTATTCAAAGTGACTTGTATTACACTTAAGATGTGCATTTATTTAGTTCATGCATGTCCTGAGAATCGAACCAATGACCTCCTGTTTGGTTGCTATAAAAAATACGATAAACCTAAAAAACAAGACTGTTTAACCATGTTTATATTAAAAGTATGTATGGAACCCAAATCATAAACAATCACAAGTGACGAACATGCGTATACAACGCTTTCAAGAGAGCCTCACCTGTAGACGAGGATGATGCAGGTGATGAAGAAGGCGGCGCCGATGGTGAAGAAGTAAACGAGAGGCATGTTATAGGACAGTCCAGAACTACAGGACGTCCCATTCCTGGACGCAGAGCAGCTGCGGCCCGTCTGAAGCGTTTTGTTACTATAGTATCCGTAATACAGCAGCGAGTGCGAGAAATAACCCTGAGAGAGAGAGAGA
>NW_015520483.1:1722-2576 GCF_001515645.1 Sinocyclocheilus grahami | reverse complement strand
GACTGCGGGCCGCTTCTTTGTGCCTGGAAACATGGTGCTGGGGTGGGTACCTGAACTGCCGCCAGCTTCGACTCCTCTGCTGGCTCCTCAGACATCTCCACCATCTGCTGAAGGGGATGTACAAATTGGACGTTGGCAGAAACATCAAGGGTGTACCAACCTGCCCCAAAGATGTATCCAAAATGGCATGCTTTTTGCCCTATGCAGCACCAGTGGCTTGATATCACCACAGAAACAGCATCTTCAACAATATTTTTCAGTTGTCACTCTGTAGTTGTCTGTCTAACCTTCAAACGCTAAGAATTGTCACCATTGCATTCAAGGACTAGGCACGCTGAAATGATTTTTGAAGAGCTCACTTGACAGTTGATGATACATGGCAAGATCTGTGTATATGTTCTTTAAAAATGTCTACTTTGTGGATGAAAAAAATAACAGCGTAGAGGTTTGGAACGACGTGTCTGAGTGAATGATGATAGAATGTTCACTTTTGAGTGAACTATTCCGTTACACCGTTGTTTGTACTGCTGCTATGACATTTGCTTCCACCTTTTCACGGTTCTTTCACGACCATTACAGCTCCACCGGTGACTGTCGCCGTTGTCTTCTGCTTGTCCCGTTTCTGTGACTTTTATTTGTTCTGCCTTGGTTATCTTTTTTTAATCTCCCCTGTCACTTTTATCCCTGTGGAGAAGTGAGCAGGTTTCTAGATAAAGGGAATGTTTCGTTTTTTAAGATGAGGAGGGCGAAAAGAACCCCTCTGCATTGTGATGCATACCACAGATGCGATCGAGGCGTGATTTGTGTTCAGATGCCGTCGTGCGCTTATTGCTTGTGGCTCAAAATGCATTATT
>NW_015520483.1:0-522 GCF_001515645.1 Sinocyclocheilus grahami | reverse complement strand
TTTTGCACCATTATAATATTAGGGCTTTCATGATTATTCTCATTTCGCTAGTTGACATGAAACACTTTTGAAAAATCCACATGTCCTGCGGTATTTTCAACAGCATTTAGCTAATTAGTTTGTAATTATGCATGCAGTTTTAATGATCTCATATTAATTGAGAGACCGCATGGAATATTTGTACTTTTAAACATTCGTTTGTCACACTGCAGGGCCATTTAAATTGAACTACAGAAGGCAAAATGTGATTAAAAATATTGAGAAACCTAAAAGAAACAATGACCAGTTACTAGCCTCTTTCTCTTGTCCTTTCATGTACATTTGAACCTAAAATGTGACATTGAATCATACCTCTTCAATTCCCTTTCAAATGCCAGCAGAAACAGTCATGTCACACTCGCTTATATTTTCTGTCAGTCTGTGGGCGAAGCATCAGTTTCAGGGTGTTTTGCAAGAATTTTGGCTGGTACGTGAACACTTCAAATGAACTCAGACCATCTGAGATGTCCGCAGTGCCAACAT
>NW_015520482.1:1997-2576 GCF_001515645.1 Sinocyclocheilus grahami | reverse complement strand
TAGACTGGGAGAATCGTGCTTCCAGCAGGACATGCACATACTACAGTCAGCAGAAAACTGCAACTAAGGGACAGACCTTGTGATCTCTAGTACTTTGAATCTAACAAAACAGACTTAAGTGCTGTCCTGTTAAATATTTCCCAATTGTGTTTCGAGATTTATCACACTATTGGACCAGGATCTGAATTTTATGGTACCCGAGTCCACTATAAAAGACTCCGAAAAAAGTGTGATATTGTAAAAATGCTTTACACACGTTTATGATAAGTTTGTAATTTGTAAGAATAACCTCAAATCGTATAGCATGTCTTACATATTCGCACTTGGACACTGCTCATGAAAAATTGAAAAAGTGAACAAAAGAAGTATACGCCATATTTACGCCATAACATCAACTGTTTGATTACATGTAAGAGGAATTATCTTACAAATTACACAGATTACAAAACACTGTTCTGTTTGCAAACTGATGAACAGTTGTTACCAAGCATAGACAAGCCGTTTCCTCTCTGTTTCAAAACAAGAAGAGGTTGTGACCTAACTTACAGGAAACAACGAGATAAACTTTTTTTTTTTTTT